>NW_028292583.1:9787189-9879883 GCF_029948245.1 Actinia tenebrosa
GATGTCTTTGAATTGAAAACTAATTGATGATGATGATTGATTATGTAAGATGATCGATAATGATGATTTGTAATGATGTTTTATGATGATTGTGAGGGCATAATGATAATGATGCTGCCAGTGCTGCTGCTTGCTGGTATGATGATGATGATGAGGCGGGATGAGGATGATGATGTATTTACAAGGATCGCGTGAGTGATGTTGCTGAAGATGGTGATGTTTATTACTATTCGTTGTGTGGGGTTTCTCTCCTCTCAGGGATCACCAAAGATGGTATGCAGGAGATGATGATAGTGATTAATTTTAGGTCCGTCCGTACAAGGAGACGTGCAGCACCACGCGTATATATCGAGATGATGCTGAATGTTGAAGTTGACAATCAAGGTGTGTGGGTGTTTATTACATGTGTCCCTTCATGGCCATTGTTGCTAAAAGGATAAACGGTATCTTATATTAGATTACCGTAAATATAACATTGGCGCAGCTCAAAGGATCAAACTGAAACCATGTGAAGAAAATGCCGCTATATTCCATGTATGCCCCATCCCACACCACAGCTGTAATTAGTAGGAATTAGTTAGGAGAGGTTGAGGAAAAAAACCGAAAACTAAGTAATAAAAAGGATCGAAAAAAACAAACTTAGTAGTTAGCGATATCAGCCCAAATGAGGATGGGGTCCATGGCCGGAAATGAAGCCCATATTTACAGAGATTGAGGCGAAAACGAATAGTGTGGTGTTAAATGCCATTTCAGATTGTGTATCTATCTTATACTGCTGTCATTGTTCACTTTTTCAGCTGCTGTTGTACGAAGACGTTCACCCGCCTCTCCTAAGCCATCGACAGATGACAGCCTTGTCGTAACTGCAGGTTTGAAAAAGAATCTAAATTTCTACCTAAACGTGGTTATTGTAGGCAGAAAATATTCTGCTTATTAATAATGGTGTATATTTCCGTTTCCTCGTGTAGTTCCGCCGCCGAGGAGCATCAGACAATCAAGTCAGACCACGTGGAATACCCACCCTTCAACCAGGAGGAATCCCAAGTATGTGCAAAAAAAAAAATGATTGGCTCATTTTAGTCTTCCCTCTGCATTTATATATCTATAATTGGTATATTTCATTTATGTAGAGATATGTTGCTTGCGTAACAAAACTAAAAATTCGTTATAGTTATATGTACCTCAAGAATTATACTAGAAAACTTTGTTGAATTTTAAGAGATAAGTAAGAACTTAGCATAATACAAACAAAATTTTGTACACAAATATTTGGCCTTTTGTATTCAGCGATGCCGTTAGAAAGGTCACTGTGGTACGTTACGTTTTCCCTCAACCTTATGCAACGATTCTTCCTATCTATCTCTTTAGCGCCATCAAAGGGATCAAAGGCATCTCGATTACGCGTTTCCACTGATGCAGAGATCAAACGTCGCAGTTTACCACAAGTACCAACAAGCAGTCTACAGTACCCCTCATCTTATTCAGAAAATCTAATTCCGCCAGGTGCTAAAGCGAGAGTTCGTTCTTCTTCGCCTGCTGGAAGACTGGCAATGAAATCCGAGGCTCCTGTTGTACCTCGACAAAGTAAACTAGTAACCCCAAGGTATTTGTCCTCAGACTTAATATGCTTTGTTCATTATTTATCTAAACTAAAACTCTACGCGCAAAGAATTGCCCTATAACACTATGACGTCACATCAAAACAGACTATTGTTTTAGCGCTAAGAATTATGGTTGCTAAATGGGGAAAGGATGACAACGACACAACAAAACGACACGATAAAATTGAATTTACAAAACGTAGAAGGAAGGAAGGACAACATAATATCATTTATATCGAAGGATAAACATTGACACAACATATATGGAAACTAGACAATTTAAAACCAAAATTTCGTAGAGAAGGAAGATTTAGTCGAAATTTCCTTTGTTTAATCGATTCTGTCCCCCACTGTAAATATGCTGTGACGTCATATTGTTATAGGGCAATTGTATGTCAAACTTTTTGCCAAAGACGTATCCGCTATTAGTGTACTATAATTGGTAAAAACAATTGGGCTGTGCTATGATAGGTCGAAATCCCTCTACATCTCATTCCATAGTGACTCCATCTTACGTAGGGATGCAACTCTTTATTAAATCATTTTCTCTTTTATTTCAGACGAATCCCAACACCGCGAGCTTCTAATTCATACTACAGTACTGGTAACGACCAGAGTTGGCAAGATGGCTGCTACTAAAATATAAATGATTTTATCAGCTGTTCAAGTGCAGTACTTCAAGTACAGCTCACCAAGAAAATCGCCTCATTTGGGTAAATAGTGCGCAACGAATGGTTTAAGAAAAAAATAGGACATGCCTACGAGTTCAAGTTGAGTTCAAGTTGGTTACGAAGAAAATGGAGGTCATTCTTCAAGTACGATCAATCCTCTTTAGTAAGGAAGGGAGGGAGCCTAGTGTCCCTATTTGAAAGGTAGCCTTACTTAATTAGTGAATAAGTGCATTCTGGATTAAGTGCCCGTATATAAGAAGGTTGTCCGTATTATGGAGGTGTCCGTACTGAGAGAGAGTTTCGACCGTGCTTTTAGTAGTTTAAACAATCTTAGTCACTAATGAAAAATAATTCTCAGCTTTTCAAAAAAGAGTAACGTTTTAAATTAGTTACTTAGATGAAAGGCATCAAAGAAATGCGATGAAATATTTAATTCGTAGTACGTTTTTAGCAACAATAGAATTTTTTTAAAGACAGAAAGGGAAATAAGAAACAATCTTAGTTCCCTGCTAGCAGAGCCTATTTTCCCTTTGTTTTGGTTGATAGACTCTGCCGATGTAGGACTTCCTCCCCGCCTGAAAGAAGGGAGAGAAAGAGAAGAGAGACTCTGCTAGCAAGGAACAATCTTAGCTACTTTTACCTAGAACTGACATATAGTTAAATAGTTATTTTGTACATTGTTATTTAATTTTGATGTCGTTAAACAGTGCTATTATTAAACAAATTAGTTCCCAACAAACGATATAATCAAACCCCCCCTCTAGGGGTAGGGGTGGCTGAAGAAGCATGTTCAGTAAAACCTGAGTGAAAGGGTACCATGACCTCTAATATATTAAGATTAAATATGCTTTCGTGAGCGTGAGCAGTTATCACGATGAAATAAGGTTTTGTTTAAGGCTTTTAACGAATTTTAGAAAGTTGCGTTGTGTCCCGTTCGTTGTTTTTTTACCACAGGGTTCCCTCTTAAAAATGCGTCCACAAAAAAAAGCGTTTTAAAGACAACACAAACAAATATTTGTTGTAGTGGAAGACTTTGCTCTTCACTTGTGGCAGACCCAAAATTATTTCAAAGTTTATTTGTTTTGTTCTTGTTTTTCATCTTTCTTTTACCAATAAACGGATTTCAGTAATCGATGAAACCCGTGAAATTTGTGCGCAAAAATATGGCGTCACATTTAAGAAGCCAGACATATAATATTTGTTAAATGAATTTTTAAGATAATTATTTTATATAAGCTAAAAGTGCATGGGTGTTAGAGAACCATAATGTTTTACTTCAATGCCAGTTTTGTTATAACACGACTGAGAGCCAAAGTAATTTCAATAAACCTCGATATTTCGATTTCAGAAATAGAACCCAAAAGAAGGTATTATTTTAATTACTGATTTGGTTCTACCGGGGATTACTGAAATGACGATAAAAATTAAACATTGAGAAATAAGAGGGTTTGTAACATTGGCTTAGGGAAGCGGGCGAACACCATAGTCTAAAATTCTTTTTCCATTTTATCATAGACTAGGAAATTATTTTTCACACGAAAAATGGAAAATTTGGGAGTTATCTTATTAAATGTTGGAGTAACGAGCGAACTGAGGTACTATACAAAATTAAAAATTAACCTAAAGCAAGGATGACTGTTAAATATGGTTTCCTTTCTTTAGAATTAACATGGTGCCAAGAAAATTTATCTCACGAATCTTGCTACGCCAATGGTTTGTAAATATTGTTTGAAGTGTTAGCACTTGCCAGCAACATTGGCCTGGCTGCACCTCAATTCGAGTATTAGTAAAATAACGACTACCTACGAAATAAAGAAACATTAACGACAAAGTGTTTATAAAGTCGTCTTGTAGAAGGTGTGTTAATCATACTTTATTTCATCTAATCTGCACCTGTGCTCCTCGTTATGTTAATATGCTGCCCTGGGCGTATTTAGAATTTTTCAGGGAGGAGGTGTACATGTACGTTAATGTCGTCGGAATGCCGAATGCCAATGCTTGGGAGAGATGTTTTTCCATGTCAGACAACGTGTCATTTCCTTGAGAATAAGATTGTTTGTTTGAGTTGGATTCATATCCATGTGTCTCTCGTGTAAATCATTAAACAAAGAAATAATATCCTAGGGATTGACAAGTGGTCTGAGATGGACAGGGCGGGAGGAGAGAGTCTCTGGATATGGCCAACATTTTATGCCCAAGCTAAATATGATAATCTTTATTGCGAAGTCCAATTTTCTAGCCACCCTTTGCCGTTTGGTATAAGCATTTCAGCTTGTGACGCCAAGTTAAACATTACTTAAAATTTGGTACCGGAACTTTTAAATAGAGGGCCAAACCAAGATACCATTTTACCCGGGTCATTTGCATAAACATTTTTGGCGCCAAAAGTAACTGCGCCTGCACACCAAAAGACCAGCAGAGGAACACAAAAATCAAAATGGCGTCTTAGTTTCTGCATGAAAACAAAATACCTGAAAATTATGGAGATATTCTCACTGAGGAGCATAAAAGACGTCGTCTTTATACCTTAAATGTAATCCTTACTCTATTGACTCATGGCTGACGAAGAATTAAGCGCCGAAGACCTTCGGGAGAAGTTGTTTCATACGTTCCGAAATCGCGGTGTCCTTGATTCTCTTAAGGTTTGTTTATGAGAAACATAAAAAGTTTGAAGAAGAAACTGTCATTAAGCCATAATTTTGATCATTTCTGCTAGGATAGTGCATTAATACCAAATTAGAAAACAAATAATGTAAAATGACTTTTAAAATTATAAAAATAAGGGTTTTTGTACTACTGTACACTGTATAAAAGCTAGTACACATCAAGAGTTCAAAACTAGAGCCCCCTCTTGCGTTCCTTCTTTCTTTCTTTTAGTCTCAGTTAAGGAATCGTTTGGTGACTGAGCTGCAGCAAACAGCCAAGGTTAATCTTTCTAATGGCAAAAAAAAGCCCCCAGAAGAATCATCTTTGTTCTATCATGCAGCCAATAGTCTAGTGGTTGATCACTTAGAGAGATGTAACTTTGAGTATACACTGTCTATTTTTCTTCCTGAGAGTGGAACCTCTAAAGACAAGGTAAGAATGATTTCTAGTGCTGATATCTAATTTATAATGTGTGATAGTTGGGTTAGTGGAGGGGAGATAACCCCTTGAATGTGATGTCAAAGCAGTTCAATTTGGAGGACAAAACGAAAGAATTCAATCTCCTGTGATCTGAATTGGATCCCTTTTGTCATGTCCTCCGAATTGAGCTGCATTCCGACATACTGCAAGGAGTCTATAGAGATATTGATATGTTGACCAGAGCTCTATTACCTTTTGAAACAAAAAGGGTTTATTTGTGTCCTGACATCAATGTTTGTAAACTGTGAATGTTGCTATGGCGATAGGAGATTCTTGAACCGAATTGAATTACAGAGTTGATAATGGGATACTGATCAAGCTATCTGAGAAATTCATCTTAAAGGGTTATGGGATATTCAGTTCCCATTCAAATCGCACTTTCATTTACCCTCAAATAACGAGAGGATATTTTTGATATCAAAGTAAACTTTGTTTAGGTATTGATGTCATATTTCAGGCTGACTCTCCCATCATGTCATAGATCATTTCTGTAGTGTATAACTTAGCTTATTTAATTGTTTTTCAGCTGTTGACAGTTAGAGACCTTCTACATTTACTCAAAATTGACAAAGATTCTCAATTATATAAATCACTGGTAAGTGAGTTAAGATGCATTGATACATGTGGGACACAAAAGTAAAATGATTCCAGGACTTTGGGTCATTTGTGAAGAAAGTTGGTTTCCCCACCCTCCCACCCCAGCAAAAATCAACCTCTAAATTGGAATTGGAACTCTGCAGAACCACTATAAAGTCCCATTTTATTTCATTTTTTTAAATGTTTGCCTCTAACTGCTGCCTAGATGAGGTACATTAATAAAAATAATAATATTTTTTAGTACTTATTTTGTGCACATTTAGCACTTATTACAGTCATACTGTACGTATGATAAATGTGCAGTATAACTGTATACATCTCAAAGAGAATTCATAACCTTTTTTGTTTTATAGGAATGTTCTTTGTCTAGCAAGATCAAATCCAAAAGTAAGTTAGTTAACTTTTGTTTCCAAAAAAACTGTTTTAAATTTATAACTTAAAACAATTCCTGGGCATAGTATTGAACTGGATCCATAGTGTACCAAGTATATAGGAAATGAAAGCGATTTCAGTTCTTAACTTAACAGCCAGAGACAGGAGAGCCTTGCATGTTATAAAAAACAAAATAGGAATTAGGAGATTAGTTGCCTATTGCTAGGCCTGTCGCTAGGGGTGGTTCGATGGTTCAAACAAACCTCCCCCCTCCACCTTTGTAGGAGTAAGAAATAATGTTTAGCGCTATTTTAGTTTTTCAAGAAAAGGCAAAGCTAAGTTTGGTAGAAAAATGAAAAGTTATTGTTACTTTTAAAGACCAAAGGTAAAGTTTTTCTTCCAGGTTAACAAACTGTTTAAAAATGGACCAGTTAACAGCCAGACTGTCAAATTACTTTTTTAACATCAACAGGCTTTCTTTGGGAAATAATGTCACAGCTTCTATCCCAGCATGGCCAAACGACACAGAGTAGTATGGCAATACAAACAGAGGAGTCTGCTTCTATAAGATCTCCATCTATTGGTATGTCTTTGTAAAATACAACCATTTGTGATGTGTGATTCTGGCCAATAAATTGAACCCAATTGATTGAGGTTAACAAAATAATTAATGTGGTTGCTTATAGATATTGTATTTTTTTTTCTTCTACATGTAAGCTGAAAAGCTACAGTTTATTGATCAAGCTTTCTCAGAACAAGCTGAAAAGGAAAATGAAGCATGGGGTTCACAAGCAGAACAGAAAATAGCTGAATTCCAGAGAAAATATGACGAGAGAAAGAAAGCTGAACTAGAGGCAGAGGTGTGTACTGTACATGTACACTGTAAATGTAGCTGTAAGGGAAACTACGTAGCAAAATATTGAAGCCATTACAGCACAACACCAAAAGTATGACCACATCTAATGTATTCGTATACTTCTTTGCATGTACATTAAACTGACGCATTTCATTGCAAAGCTGGCTGGTTTTACCAAATGAAGCGTGCAAATACTTGTTTGGCAAAAAAAAGCCAGTGTATAGAAGTACTGTATGCAAATACATTAAAATGTGGTCATACTTTTGCACTTTGCTCTGTAAGCATATCAAATTTCAATTTACAATTAATATTACAATTAACTAAGAAAGCTTAAAAAGAAAGTTATTTGGTTTTGATTTGGGTTTATTTTACTAAGATCAAGCAATACAAGGCTTCAGCACTTGCAAGCATGCGCCTTGAAGAGAAAGAAAGATTTCAAAGAGAAATAAAGATAGCCAAAGAACAGGTGAAGTACAGTGTTGCCATTCTATTTGTATGTGACAAATTATCTTTACCTACATGTACATGTTTAAATTATTTAATATTAAATTAGCCTGCTTTGCAGACTTGATTTTTATTACACTCGGAAATCTTGCCAAGAAATACTTTATTTTTAAATATTCAACTGTTTTTTGGTGAGTTCTCTGAATATAACAAAGTTGAGTCTGCAAAGCAGGCTAAAATTTAATAAGAACAATACGTTTCCCTTGTCCATTCATTCCTCCCCTTCCTTTCCTTTCTTTCCTTCTCTCCACTCCTCCCTCTCTCCCTGTCCTTTTTTTTTTTCTTTTCCTGTTTTCCTATCATAGATGCAATATAATAAAAAAAATCAAACTCCTTAAATAATGGTCATGTTTTAAATCAATAGATGGAAAAAGATTATTCTTTGAAGGCTGAAATGTTACGATTAAAAGAAAAGGAACTTACTGATCTACAGTACCGACAGCAAAAGGTAAATGATTGTTTATATAATATATAAATTCCAACTTAATCTGTGAGCTACTGTAGCTGTTCTCTGACTTAGATCAGCCTAAGGGCTGTTTAAGACAAGATCAAGGAGGGTCTAGCAGTAATGAATTCACCTCTTTGGGGTTTTGGGTTTGTTTCCTGGATTTGACATCACATAATATGAGTAGAGTTTTTTGGGTCAATCTCCTTTGATTTTGTTCTTGAAATTTTCTCTTGGTTCTTCAGAATTACAGTATAATTTCCTCAACTTACTTTATTTGGATTTGATCTGTTAGTAGAGTACAAGTAGAGTTTTTTTAGGTCGATCTCCCTCAATTTTTTTCTTGAGTTTTTCTCTGGGTTCTTCAGAATTACAGTATAATTTCCTCAACAAACTCCATTTGGATTTGATCTGTTAGTACACGTAGACTGTGCACTGACTTTGATCAGCCAAGATATTGTTTCAGGGCTCAATAAATTTGATTTATCATTTTAGATATCTTTTCTTTTTTTTTTTTTTTTTCAGATTCAAGAGGAAGAAGCATATAGTCAGAGACAAAATATCCTTCAAGAAATGCAGACAGCAAAAGATCAGGAAAATGAATTCAAGATGAGACAAGAACTTCACTTAAAGTGATAATATTATTTCATTCCATTTACCATTTCAAGTCATTTCAAATGCATATCTTTTAATTACCAAAAATGAGGTAGACACCACAATTTATTGACTGCAATTTGGCCAGCATGCAAATTTGGCATCAAGGTCTAGATTAATGGATTTCATTTTGTTGTATATTTAAAAGCATTTGATTTTTCTACTCTTGAAAATGTTTTTATTAAATAAAGAATTGATATACAGGACTATACAATTAGAAGAAGAAAGGCTTAAGAATGAAGCTGAGAAAATTAAAACCAGGGAATTCGCTCTAAAAGATGAGGAAAAGAGGTGTCATCAGAAAATTGAGGATGAAATTCAAAGGTAGGAACCATGTGTTTTGGATAATCCAATCTCGGGGCACAAAATTAACACTTGCAAACTTGCAAAATGTGGGTGAAATTTTGTATTTAGTTAGTGACAAAAGATCTAACTAAGTTTTGGGAGTATGACCATAGTCCAGAAATTGAAGGACTGAAAAGTTTGGAACCCACATCAAGTAAAGCTTGTTATTCACTGCATCCAATAATGCTAGTGACTTTGAAATGTTTGCCTAATGAGAACAAAACTTACTAGCAAGGTTTTGCTAGTGGGCTTAAAAGTTAATTGTGTGTCCTGCAATCGTAGGACTACATGTATAGTGGAATATAGATGAAGTAATTCATGTACTAAGATCTCTTGGTTAAAAAGAATGGCATCTTGTTTTTGTAACTTAGATATAAATTGCAACACCAAGAAAGTTACCAAAAAAGACTCCATGATCTAGAATTAAGAGAGGCCCAGATAAAACGTAAGTGTGTTGCAGGGGTAAAGTTTTTTGATATCACATAATTTAGTGTGAGGTATTTGTGTTGCTCTCTACTGCTGAATTTCGAATGAATTTACTCATCTGATAAATCAGCAATAAGCCTTTCCCTCTTACATTTACCCTGACCTTCCAAGCTGCTTAATCATTGTACCCTTTCTCTGCCTTCAGTAGGTAACTACATGACCATGCCTTCAATTAGTAATTTTTTCGAATAAAGAAGGCTGATGTTTCCATGCCTTGACTTTAAAAATTAGATATTTACTGAAGTGTCTGGTCTTTCTAGCACTTTCACACTAATTGGAGACACTTTTCACTAGCACACACTACCTCTGCATTTGATGTTCTGTTCTGACTCTCAAAGAACCCTCATCATTTAGGAAGCTACATTGTATAAACCTATTTTTGCATGTAGAAGATAAAGAAAGTTTTGAGAGAAGCAAATCAACCTACATGGGATACTATGATGAATTAGAGGGGAAAAAAGAGCAGCTGAGGCAGATGCAGGTGTGTGTAAAACTACTATCAATAGGAAATAAGGTATTAAATTACTCCAGGGTAAGTATTGCAACATCATGGTAAAGTTGGGAAGGTTTATGTTCCTTGCACTATATTTTTGGTTAAAGAAAGCAAGGCAAAAAGATTTTTAAAATAAGTTTTTATAGCAAGACTTGCATTTTAGTAAGACCTGCATTAAAAGACCTAAAAGTATGACCACATTTAATGTATTTGCATACTTCTATGTAAATGCTAGTTGAAGAAAAAAAATTTCCCCTGAGAAACTGAATTCTTTCACATGTAAACCAAATTAGACCAAATTAGACCAGATTAGACCAGATTCAGTTATTCCTGCCTCCTGTCATGGTTGCCATAACATAATGATGCAAAGCCTGTATTTAGCAATTTCTGGTGAGGTTATCAACTTACTGAAAAACGTATTTGAATTTTAGAATCAGTTTGAGGCAGCCAAGTACAACATTGCTACTCTCCAGCAACAAAAAGACACACTGCTACAGAAACTAGATGAGGTACAGTTTTTTTAAGTGCTCTTTAGAGACCCTTTGTTATTCATTCACCCATCCCCTCCCCACCTGTGACTTATGAGCGATTAAAAACATACTGCAAATCACATCTCCATAGACTTGTATAACTTTGACAAACAGTAAAATTTATTTTATTAAATAGTACTCAGATGGAACCCAGGGGCTTAAAATAATGGCCGATCAGTCGCTGGTCATGATAACAGGACAAATTAGTTTTAGCTTAGTCATAGGCAAAGATTTGAATGGACAAGTCCCAGTTCAGGCATTGTCAGATTTGTCAAGACAATGGATATCCTCAAGTGATAGAGAACGTTTGCCTAACATTATACCAGTGATACTGACCTATCCTGCTTATAACCCAATACATCTTAATGCATAGGTAAGGGACTATAGAACAGTAAAAGATAATGAACAAATGTTACGAAAAGAGAAGGATGAGCTACAGAAGTAAGTACAAAAAGGATTATTGTTTAGCATTTAATTCTCTTCAATCAGAATACAAGAAAGCTATTATATGTTGGGCTTTATCTTCCCATAGTTTGTACATAAGGTTACTGCAATTCAACAAAAAGGTATTTCTAATTCACAACTTTTTTCCTTTGATAGTCGTCTGGAAGAACAAAGCAACAAAGACAGAGGTACCAAGACCACAATCAAATCGTTTATTTTTACTTGTCTTTTATATTAATTTTGTTGTAGTAATCAGGGGATAGCAGGCGTCCTAGGGCTGGGGGAGCGAGGTCAAAAAATGATGATTTGAAAAGAAAGATAAAAGGGATAGGTCTTCTTTGCTTTGGGTTTTTTAGTTACTTGGGGCTTTTCTGCTATCCCATCATAGCATAAAATATAATTTTTCTTTCAATTTCAACTTTTTAAAATGAAAAATGAAAAATAAAATGGAAACATCAATTTTCTTTTTTTTGGGGGGGGCCATCCCCACCACTCCCCTTGACTCCCTTGCTTGTACCATTGACTTTAACTAGAACCTAAATATGTTTACAGTTAATGAAGAAACCATAAAAGAGTTGAAAGAAAAACTATCAAAACCTTCTGCGGAACTGGTAAGTCTAACAACTCTCAAGTTCAAGTCAATAAAAAAACTTAACAAACTCTACTCGCATGAGAGTCCAGAGACAAGACCAATACCACTTCATCCCCTTTGATTCAAAACTAATTATAATGTAATTATCAGGAGGCGCAGAGACCAGGGGGGGGGGGGGGGGGTTATTGTGGTATAGTCCCTTCACCATCCCCCTGCCCCCATTTTACCTTTTCCCATACTATAATCTCTAATATTTTCCAATCTGATCCTGCCCATTTTTTCCCATAGTAGTCTCTTATTTCCCAATCTTGGCCCACACACACACTTTTTAGGCTGGTCCGCGGTCCTTGATTATTTGTCACAAGAAGATGTCATCGTTCTTTGTCTAATGTTTTTGATATTTCAAGGTTTCGGTGCGTAACGAATTAAAGGCGGTCAAAGACGATACCAAGAATAAGGAAAAACTACTTAAAGATAAACAACGAAAACTTGAAGCTAGATTACAACAGGAGGTAAAAGCAGGTTTCGTATGAGTGTGTAACCTGGTCCTGACTAACGACATAAGCGTTCCGTTCTTCTTATGCTTGTGCTTGTGCTTATGCTTCGCTGAATTTCCCAGTGATGATTTACGCTCTTATGCTTATCAGGCTCGTAAGAGCTCGGCACGTTAACGGTATGGAATATTGACGATATCATTTGAGTCAATCATAGCGCGCGAAATCCCTGCTTGCCAATGAAAATGCTTAGTAACGTTACCGTCACGGTCACGACACACAATAGAGAGTTTAAGATAAGACCGCTACGGTAGACTACTACGGTTGAACGCGTCTGGTGAATACTGGATCGAGCATACCGTATACGGTTCAGTGGTCGCAAAAAATGATATATTTTGATTCGCAACCGAGTGCTATCCGAGTGTTGGCTAGCAGAAATGTCGTTTGAAGATATAAGAAATGCAATCGTCATTGCTTTTGCTGATAGTATTTTGAGAGAGGATGAGTTCTTGATTTTATATGAAGAATATAAACCCTCTAATCCTTCTTATCCATTCTGGAAATACGACTCCTTTTGCTTGGATGACTTGAGTTCTAGCGAGTGCGAATCTAACTTCAGAGTCGCAAAAGAGGATATACCAGTGTTAGGGAACCATCTGCAGCTACCTGTACGCTTCGTTTGTTCTCAAGGGACTGTCTGCAGTGGATTAGAGGGCTTGTGCATGCTGCTAAAGAGATTGGCCTACCCTGGTCGGTATTACGATATGATTCCTACGTTCGCTCGTCCAATACCCGAGATAAGCATGATAACAAACACTGTGCTTGACTGGATTTATGAAACTCATGGTTTCCGTTTATCCTCCTGGAATCAACCTTTTCTCTCCAGAGCATCTTTTCAACGATATTCAGAAGCCATATTAAGAAAAGGCGCTCCTCTAACGAATTGTTTTGGCTTCATTGATGGGACTGTCCGTCCAATATGCAGACCCGGCTTACACCAAAACGTAGTATACAACGGACACAAACGAGTTCACGCGCTAAAGTTTCAAGCATTAGCACTTCCAAATGGTTTGATAGCCAATCTTTACGGTCCAGTGGAAGGGTGCCGACATGATGCAGGGACGTTAAGAAACTCAGGACTCTTGGGAACCCTTGAAAGAATAGCTTTTAACCCAGCAGGGAACGTTCTCTGTGTATACGGTGACCAAGCCTACCCGCTCCGCCCCAACTTGATGTGTCCCTATCGCGTTGGAGATGTTCCTGTTCTAACACCTGATATGAGGTCTTTCAATGAAGCTATGAGCTCAGTCCGAGTCTCCGTGGAGTGGTTGTTTCGCGATGTCTCGAACTACTTCAAGTTCATTGACTATAAGAAAAACTTAAAGATAGGATTAAGTGCAGTAGGAAAGCAGTACATAATAAGTGCATTGTTCAGAAACATGCTCACTTGTTTGTATGGTAATACAACCTCTGAGTCATTTCAAGTTGAGCCTCCAACATTAGCTGACTATTTAGCATAAAGCGCATAATATCCTGTTGGAAATATTGCAACGCTCTTCTGTTTGTTTGTTGTTGTTTTTAATAGAATAAAGTAGGTCATTACACCCCTGAAATAGATCTTATTTAATTTGATACATTTTAGTATACCCCAATTGAAATTCCATCGGTTACATCTATTTTCTTGGGTTTATTAAGCCTTCTGGTAATACATCTTCATAATTACATTAATAATTGTTATATTATAATAATAGTTACTATAACCTGGTCCAATTGACTATTAAGCCTGGTTCACACGAGCAACGCAAGTGCAAACGCAAACGCAAGAAAATGGAAAGGTTTCCATTCTTTCATTTTTAACGTGTGAACCGTACCGGTGAAAACGCAAACGCAATACTACAACGCAAGCCAGTCCTTTCGTTTGTTTGTGTATTTGCGTTGCTCGGGTAAACCAGGTTTTACACTTTGATCAGTAATAAATATTTACAAATACTTAAAATTATTCAATATATATTCACAATAATATTATTTCTATAAGTTGAATAATGCAGTTTTGAATAAATAGCTTACATACGTAACACACGCATCTTGGTTTCTCATACTTTAGTTTTGTTTTGTGACTGATATACTGTACGACATCGATAAAAGCATTTCTAATAGAACAAAAACACTAGCTAGTGGAAAGTATTATTAAAGTGCGTTTCACATTACATTAAGTAATGTAATTTAACATACAAATCCAAACAAGAACCGAGTGGTTTAAAAGGCAAAAACTTATTTTGCTAGTCTTTTGACAATGTCAGCCATAAGTTGCATCTGTTGCTGTTGCAATTTGTAATGTTCCTTTTGCTGTTCTGCTTGAAGACGCATTTCTTCTCTGCGTAATTCAAGATCTTGCTTTCGCAGAGCGGTTTCTACTTCTGTTTTTTCAGCCAAGTACTGCAGTGCTTCTGACCCTCCTTTTCTTGTTTTACGTCTTTTGGTCAACGCCTGCTCTACTTGGCCGTTCCCCTCTGAACCCGAATCACCACCTTCACTACCACTCTTTCTTGTTTTAGACCATGTTTCCATTGCATTGTTCCTAATGAATATGGCATTTTGTCTCTTTTTTTCCTGATTTTTTTCATCCCTTGCAACTTGGATCAGCGGAGATTTCATTTTTTCGACTATTTCTTCCAATATCATCTCATTTTCTGTTTGGTCATCAGGAGCAATGCCACTTGCAGACTCTTCATTCCTGCTTTTTTTCTTGAAGTCTGCCAACAATTTGTTGAAACGTTCCCTCACACTGCGTTGATCTCTAGGTTGACTTGAGAAATGAGCATAGCAGTTGATCCGTTCTGCTACTTCTGTCCACCTAAGACCTGCTTCTTTAGTCCCAGCTTTGTAGGCAAAAGGCTCGAGGGATACTATTTGTCGTAGAAGAAGTCTATCTCGTTCCTCTGTCCATCTAAATGTTCCACTGTAAATGAAATAAAAAAAGAAATAAATTTTTTTTCATGCCCTAAACATAATTGAATACCAAGTTATAATAAGCGAATGATTAAGTGCAAATATATTGTACCCATGAAATAGAGAAAGGGCTTCCATTACATCTGTGTAATAGTTTGCTGACAAAATCGCAAATTTAATTTAGTGCAATTTTTTTTACTGAACAAAGACTAGCGAGAACTAATTAGTGCAATTTCTTAAAAAGTGTCTCACGGATATAAGGAAAATACTCTAGCAAAGCACCTCTCTCAATATATTGCTCATAATTGATTAGTGCCAAGAAAGACAAAACTTTATTGAGCCGCAAATACAAAATTTCCTGCATAGAATGATAAAATTAGGAACAGAAAGAACGACACAAGAAGGAAATGAAAAAGTTTATCAACATAAGTTTTTTTTTCCAGTGAGGATGTCGCAAGTGCATGGTTGGTTTATTCCATGTTAGATGCAAATTAGTTGTTGTTAGTCCAGCAAAATATTTCATGATTTTAAACTAATTGCATTCAAACAACAATAATGATGACAATAATAATAATAATAATAGTAATAACTATAATAACAATAACAATAATAATAGTACATTATTTTCCTACTTCGTTTCCTAAGTGTCGTGGGATTGAAAGTACAAATATAAAAATATTTTAGAGCGAACGCTTGTTGCAATTAAAATAAGGTGATGTGACAATCAACCCCAACTAAGAAAAACATTTTAATGGACTTTATTCTCTCTCTGCATTAACTCTTGTGAAAGAATTACAAAGTAGTTTTGATTGTTTTTACTTACTTATTGCGAAGAGAACCGGTGACATCCGACTCCACACGTGGAACATTGCATGGACTTGTGGAACTAAAAAATTGCGATATTACAGCGTGTTAAATTGTAGCAAGCTATACAATACATTCTCATAAATTTAACCTGATATACGTACGCATTTGCAAAAAACTTATGATAAACACTCACCAGTTTTCATTTTCTGCATTCGGCGAAGCCATGGCTGAAATAGGAAGCCAAAATGATACCGGATTCACGGCCAGCCACTGCATGCATGAATTTTCATCCATGCGCATTGAAACTCGTCCCAGATCACGAACCGCGTTCAACCGTAGTAGTCTACCGTAGCTGCCCTATCTTAAACTCCCTAATACTGTCACGGTACGGAATTGACGACATCCTTTAAACCAATCACGGAACACTGACTTCCGGGTCTTAAATGAGAGACGATGTTTTTCCTTTGTGAAATAATTCGTTATACAAAATCATAATTGTTGCGCTCTGGTTGGAGAAAAACCGTATATCTGTACTTTTGCATTATGCTTCTCCGTACTAGATAACTTCAATACAGAAAACAATTTTATATTTTCTTTTTCAGAGTCAACGGTGTGCTGAATACCAAAGACTCTATGAAGAACACTTACTAAGACAAAAAGAGATGGAACACGAGCTAGATGACCTTAGAGCTGCCTTACACCACACCCAAACATGTTAGTAATATTAGGATTTTCTAAGAGTGCCTACCATATATTTATTTTTTCAAGGAATAGTCCCTTTCACAGTTCCCTGCGCCATCTTGAAAGGTAGCCATGCCCTTGCATCGAAGCAAGATGAACGGTAAGCATGCAATGATAGAGACCTTTTTTAACACCTTGGACAATTATTCACATGTCTCTATCATTGCATCGATGCAAAGATGGCGCAAGGAACTTTGAAGGGGACTATTAAACATGAATACTCAAGGCTTTTTGCAATAGTTTCGTCAACTACGAACAACATTGAATATGTCAATACAAATCTCCTTGTTTTGACGAGAACAATAATAAAACACGTCAGTCACTCCAGCTATTCTTGGATCTAGAATGACCAATGATCTATCTGCCATCTGCTAATATCGCCGTATATAAAATTTCTCGTAATGTCACCATTGAGTTTTGTTTGGGGACAGTATTGGGCCTCGGTTTCTTGCATATATTGATTGATTTATTTGCATGATTTTCTTCAGTCCTTAGGATGGAACTGGAACGCAAACGGATGAGCGAGGCGTCAGTGTGAGTATTCAATTTCCATCGCAGTTTGTTTTTCATTTATCAACTCCTTTAACCTTTGCATATGTGACATCATGCATCATGTATATGTGGTGGGTATAATATTGGACGGACTAGTATGCTGTCAAACCTGGAGATGCGTGCTTGTTATACGAGTTTATGGCTTGAGGATGACTTCATCTTCTCAGTCTTGTATATAAATGCTTGCACCTCAATTACTGAAAACTTAGAAAACACGCACGCGTTGTGTGTGCAGCTATAAAGCATGCGTGGGGTGGCAGAATACGAGAGAAGTGTTAGGGGAAGTAATTCTCAAGTGTTCTGCTCCCCAAGTGCTTTATAATTGCACACAGCCCAGCAAGCTAGTTGTTTGAATGACGAAATAGAATGTGCGCGCATGTGCTGTGTGCTCTCATAATGCATGCGCCTCAAACCATTCAGAACGCAAGATTAATAACAGTCATTCTATAGTGCAGATTTTTGCTCAGCTCAGTGCTGCAATCGCGTGCATGAAGCATTATGAGGGGATTGGGATAGGGAGCAATAGATTTGCAATGGCAAGTAAGCATTATGGGAAGGTTAGGGTAGTAGAATGAGCACTTGTTTCATTTTTGACAGGTATTGCGGTGAACAGAGCAAGCAATGCAGTCGCAGTTATTAATCGAAAGATCAGTTTGTCACACTTCTTCGTTTGTTTATCGATGTAGGTCTGATATACACGATTTAACTTTGCCCAGCCCTCCCGTCGAGCCAATCCCAGCAAAGACTTCAATTGCGTTTGCCCCGAGAACAAATCAACAGGACTCTGAAACAAATAGCTTCATGAATGACACAGCAAATACGCAGGAGCTGATCGCTAATACTAAAGACATTTTTGATAAGCTGGAAAAGAAAGCAAAGGTAAAATATACTTTAAGCCTGGTTTTTTCATTAGCAAAGCAAACAAGCATAATGATACAGCTATAAACAGGTTGGTGAAGGTTTTGTTGCAGCTGCATGCTGCATCTTGCATGCTGCATCTTGCTTACTAAGCTTGAAATGTTTTATATTCATATGTCAAAGAATCTCAGCACAGAAGGAAATATGCAGGAAAAACATGGATATAAAGTTTAGGAAATCATTATATCGTTGTGACCTTTTGCTTATTGAATTCACATCACCCATAGTGCAGTTTGGTCTTGATATGCAATATGCAACAAGACCTTCACCAACCTTTTTTTTTTTTGAAATAGCTGTATACGCAAACTGATTGTTTTTTTCTACCCAAATATAAAGGGGTTTACTAACTCGAAGGACTGCGTTTGTATATGTCAGTTTTCGTTGTGCGTCGTGGTGGAAACCAGGCTTAATGACCCATTTTCTATTTGATTTTAGCTTATTAGTGTATAACTTAAAAGGCGCTTTCAACAATAATGTTTCATTGTTAATGACAGTAAACCTTTTCAGTTTGGGTGTCATGGTTCCCATTCTAGATCATGCCATTCCCTTCCTTGTTTGAATGTATCTTCTCGAGCCTTATTGGTAAACAATACTCAAGAAAATGACACGTGATCTGGGTAAAATATTGCTGACTTACAATCTTAAATTGAACAGGATTTCGAAGAATCATATCGGCGTTTTCAGTCACGTATGAAGAACACAGGACTGGACCAGTTTACAAGCTTGCCTCCGGTGTCTTTGGACCGACACACCTTGCAGGGATACCCAAATCGCCAGGCAGAAATCATAGACCCACATCCTTCATTAGGGAAAGATACGAATATTGATAAAGCAGGTAAGACTAAGGTCAAACTTCACATGAGCCGAACCTAATGACATCGAAAACACCGTTTTGTTATCCGTTGTTTCAATTACGTTCGGCTCGTGTGAAAGTCGACGTTTGACCTGAGTGTTAAAAAAGTGTCTTCTCTTCTCTTCTCCTCTCCTCTCCTCTCCTCTCCTCTCCTCTTCTCTAATTAACTTCACAGATATTGCACACAGTTTTATTGACAACTTTCAAATCTTTTATTCTTTTATTTTACACATTGATCCATCCATCAATCTAATTTTTCATTCTTTTTTATTATTATTATTATTTATTTATTCACTGATTTCTCATTTCACTCATAATTCAATTGAGATCAATCAAACAATTTTGTAATTATTTGCTGGGTCTTACTTGACGTCATTTTCTGTCTTGCGGAATTTTTCATCCTCTAAATCGCAAGTTTTCAATAAAAATCTTTCTGGCTGACTTTACATGGTGGTCAGTGTTTGACCATCACTTGGAGGAAATAATGAGATTCACAGACTCTTATTGGCTGATTTAAACTCAGCAATAGTCATTCCGCTTGCTTTAATTATTCTATTCTTTATAGACGAGTTTGTTCCGCTATCATGGATACCAGTCACCGAGAAGAACGCTGCTAAAATGCCCGAGTCTCACGTTACTGGTGAGCATTTGGGTGGTTCTCTCGATCCTTTACATTTCCCCTCCTCTCTTCTGCCCTCCACAAGACGAGGCAACAACACCGACAGCCTTACGAGATTCTATTCGCTGCCATCTTTTGGTGTATCAGAAGTCACGCAGAACTCTTCAGCCCCTAGGTAGGATTTTAATATAACAGAAGTACAAAAACATTTGATTTGATTTGATGGAACCCGTTAAAATGCTTGGGGGAGGGGAGAGGCTAGAGACTAAATTCCTTTCCTATAAGGGTAGTTCTACTTAACTTTACCATTGTTTTGGATAAGTTTACACAAAATGCAAAAGTGCTAGGGGGATGGGGATGTCCCCATTCCGAGTGGGAATAAGGGAGGTTCTTCTTTCCTTAAGAGTTTAACTCTACCATGATTTTGGTTTCAGGTTAAAATCATGCAACAATATTGTAACAGTATTTGTGTATTATCTATGGGGGGGGGGGGGGGGGGAATATACCACATTCCATTCATCACTTTCTGTTTTCATTTTCCTTCAGTTTTCTTTTTTAGTTTCTTTATTTCTCTCTTTGTTGTTTTTACTTTTTTTTTTCTTTTTTTTTTGTTTTTTTTGTTTGTTTTAATTTTGTTTTTTTTTTTGTTTTTGTTTTTGTTTTGTTTTGTTTTTTTTGTTAGTTCTTTCATTCGTTTCATTCATTCATTCATTCGATCTATTTATTCATTTCTTTGTTTGTTATTCATTCTTTCGATCATAATCTTTAATTTTAGTTGTTTCTTTTTTATTGTGACAGATATTTCGGCTTATCCAGGACAGACAGAAGACCCCCAAACAACACCGTAAATGTTAGTGACTTAATAGCCAAACCCGGATCACCATCGGTGATATCAGCTCCAATAGACCACTCACCCATAGACAACAACACGACAGACTCAGGCAAGGGCAAGAAGGCGAAGGAGAGACACGCTGACTCATCTACTGATACCATGAGGCGTCCTCTTTCCAGTACAATCGATCGCGTCAGAGAAGGGACTGGAATGGGGTCACGTGAGAACGACTTTTTGACGTCTGCGAGCAGTCAAAGAAATAGCGACCACAATTCACACGTTCCAGTCATAGATGGAAGTGTATTCTACGGTAGAAAAAGTGATATTGATAAAGACTTAAGCGAGCAGGACTCGCATCGTAGCAGCGATGCATCTTTAAGTGGAGGATATCTCTCTATGGGAACTCTTAGTAAACCATCAAGAACGCGCGATGATACCAGGAAAACAGCTAATACAGTCACAGATTCAGCGAAGGAGAAAGAAAACGATGAAGTAGATGATTATAACGCTCCTGTACCTACTAGAATATCTCTAGATGTTGCATGGGGTGGTGCTCAAGTCAGTGGTACAGTTTTGAAGGAAAAGGACGAAGAATCCTCTCTCAGTATTCATTCAAATCCCTCTTTACCAAGTATTGGAGAAAAAGTCTCCGTTCCTTTGGATAGTGTTTGGAAAGACACTGAAGCGAGAAAAACCAGAGAAGAAAAAGAAAGAGAGGAGAGTGAACGTAAAGAACGTGAGTTACGTGAACAAGAGGACCGTGAATGGCAAGAAGAAAAGCGCAAACTCGAAGAACAACGGCGCCAACGTGAACAAGAAGCTCGGGAGCGTGAACAACGTGAACTGGAGGAATTACAACGTGAACAAGAACTGCGTGAACGTGAAAACATGGATCATGGAAGGGGGCAAACAGACGCAAACACAGAGAAGGAAATGAAAGAAATGCAAGAACAAAAGGAGAAAGAATCATCTAAAGACCCGGAGATTGATCCTGTTATGCTTCAATATATGCAGATGATTCAAAAGAAAAAGGAAGAAGAAGATAAGGTATTGTTTATATGTTACAACCATCTGACTTCTCGTATAAGAGATTCTTTCAGGAGGTTCGCTGCACACGCACTACCACTGAGCGGGCTATCAATTATTATGTAGCGCATGGGGGGTGGGGGTCCGTAACTGAAATAGTTCTCGACCCCCACAATATGTGATAACACCCCTAACCACCTTCTCAAAATAACGTAATCCCCCCTACAATTTCGCCGTTGTAAGTTGATTAAGTTATGTCGCGGGGTCAATTTCTGCTACAAAACGTTTTGTAGTTTTATGCATGCGCTTTATTATCCTGATGTTTGGATGACAAGTCGGCGCATGTTTGAAAAGACTCAGAAAAGAGACAGACGAAGGGACCCTTGCTAGTAGGGTAACCATTGTCATTTCCTTATTTTTTAAGGCTAAAGCAGTTGAACCCTCTAAAAAGGAGAGTAGAGAAGTAAGTACCAGGCCAGTAAATGAATACACAAGGCTATATATTTTTGATTATACTTTTTAAGCCTCCGTTACAAAGGCACCAATGTAACAAGACTGTAAAAAGTGCGGGAAAATACGGCCACGTCCAGGGGTTTCTCTCCACTATCTCGAGTGCTCTCTTAAGTCTTTTTTGATAAATTCAATTTTTTTTCTCTTTGCTAAACGAAAAATATTTTACATATCTATAGTGTTCTTTTTAGAGCTAAATTAAATAAAGACGTACTTTCTTCATTTTTTCAATGTTCAAGGCTGCTGACATTGGATCAAACTCTTCGTTGTCTCAAGGTGACGACAATTTGGGAAGGTAAATCAATGCTATTATGTTGAAAAATTTATATTCCACCCTTATTTACCACTCAAAATCAAAGGACTTTGAAATAACTATCCCGACTTTAATCTTCGTTTTGTTCAGGCTTCTATTAACATTCTGCTCTTATTTCTGTAACAAAAAGCTTTGAGCGTCGGCTATGGAGAAAAAAGGGTGAAATGAAAGGGAACGGAAATTTTTTTAACTTTGCCTTCCTATCCCAACCCCTTCTGGTTTAATCCTTTTCAATCCCCTTTTGCCCCGGTTAGCTCAGTTGGTCAGAGCATTAGTCTGTTGTGTGGGAGGTCGTGGTTCAAGCCTCAGCCGGACCAACACTCATGGTCTTAAAATAACTGAGGAGAAGGTGCTGCCTTTGTAATAATATCTGCAAATGGTTAGACCTTCAAGTCTTCTCGGACAAGGACTTTAAACCTTCCTAACCTACAGTAAAATGGGGGACGTAAAAGAACCACTGAGGAGGCGTAAAAAGAAACCCTGGCAGTGACCACCCTCAGTGCCTACACTTCATACTAACCATCTCTCATGCTTGTGAATTGCACAAAAAGCAATCTGTCATTCACAACTCCATGTAAAGTGCCTTTGATTATATTCACATATTAAAGGGCGCTATATAAATCATAATCATTTCATTTCATTTTTTCATTTTTGCCCCGCAACCCCATCGCCACATCCAAATCCAGAGCCTTTTTCACAGACAAGTGTGTTAAGCTGGGAAAATTAAATTGAATCACTTGTTATAGAGGGAGGCATAGTTTCACAATTAAACATTTTTCCTTCTTTCAATCAACCACACCTGGAATCATCTTTGACATTTATTCATAAGATTTCAGATCGATGCATATTTAATATAATATATAATCTTTGATGATTTATTGCAATTTCAGTATCGAGGAATTAACTGATGATGGTTTTGACTGGGGATGAAATACCAGCTTATCCAGACATACACTGGGTCTGGTTAAGGTTTGTCTTTACTTGCTCTTAGCAAATCCCTACGTTACATACAAACTACTGAGTCATCAAACTTAAATAGCTGTATTACTATCTAATAACTTTATAAAACAATCATAATTATTTTCAGGAGGGAATGTACATTTCATAATTTCTGTATAAAACTCTGCCGTGGAATTCCATCAAAATGTGGTAGCTGATTTATGGATTAATTTTACTTCTAAGGCCTAGGGCAAACGTCGAGCTTTCCATGCACCGAACTCATTAAAAACAATGGATATCAAGTGATAATGAGGCGGCATTCTTTGATGTAATTAAGTTCGGTGCATGGAAAGTTCGACGTTTGCCCTAGGCCTAAATCTCTGAATACCAAAATATGATGCAGTCCGTAGAAGATTTCGTATGTGTGATTGCTAACCCTCTGGTATACTATGACTTTAACTTTCACAAATAGTCACACGTAAGAAGCTCACATTATCCAATCACAATATGCTTGCGTGCATTGTTCTCCATATCCAACTACATTGTAGTCAGTACCCTATACTGCGGTCTCGGTATCTCAGCACCTAATACCCTCTAACGGTCCAGTGGCCATCTTTAAAACTTTACTATTTATTTATAAAGTATGTACGACCTGTAACAATAAGAAGACTCAACTATAAGATTTTGCACCTGCAATGCTCAAGAGTTAGAGAAGTAAACATCTAATTGTCGTACTGATTGATTAGATGCAAGCATCCCCAAGAGAGTCAAAAGACAAAAACATGGCGGTAATCGTGGTGCATGGAACAATGGATGCTAATGAGCAATCTTTTGATAAATAGCACCAACATGACTGCAATGACGTAACGTGCAATAGAAGAATAGAAATAAAGTTATAAGAAAAAAGGAACAGTTCATGCTAACATGCAGTATAATTGCCACGAATAATTACTGTTACCTAATGATTTATACAGCATTGTCTTGAGCCTTGTTATCTATACCCACGTTTGGCGTTGCATTACTCATT
Organism: Actinia tenebrosa; assembly: GCF_029948245.1. Lineage (NCBI taxonomy): Eukaryota > Metazoa > Cnidaria > Anthozoa > Actiniaria > Actiniidae > Actinia > Actinia tenebrosa. The sequence continues at coordinate 9,811,486 of NW_028292583.1, forward strand.
CTGTACTGTTCCTGTCTCAATCTGTAAAACCTGTAATACGCAAAACTCAAGTCAATATTACAGTAAGAAATCCAGAAAGCTGGCAATTGGCCATCTTATCTTGGGCATAATTCGTTTTCTCAGCCCCAACGAATTAGCCAAATCAAATCAAATCATTTGGTTGGAAGGGTTTTACCTGTGGTTTTTATAGAGTTGCCATATCAACAGGAATATAGTAACACCCATAATGGCTACAATGACTGCCATTGCTATAAGTACGTACACCAACCAGTTAGACTCGGAGGTTCTTGCGAGCTTATCTGTTCAAAGCAAGAAAAAAGGTTAAGTACTCAACAAGCGAAACAAGCGTTTTAAAAACTTAGGCTGGAAAACGGGATTGTGACCCCCCCTGAACCTGTGTTTAGAGTGTCAAACTTCATATCAGACAAAAGTTTGCTTTATAAGCAATAGAAGCTCTCTAAAAACGTCACTGTTTATTGACTGAAATGTCGCATCACTAAAACACTAAAATCGCTGCAAAAGTCGCCCACGTAAACGAGCCTTATTATGACAATTAACATAACATTAATAAATATTTACGTCGAATAAGAATGCAGAAAATATTTTTTAATTCGACGCATGGTCACAATTTAAATTGCGTACATGTTTTGTATTTAAAAAATTCTTAGACATACCCGCTGGACTAGGAAACTCAGTTGGTTGATTAGTACTTATGGGTATCGACGGTTCCTTGGGTTCACTCGTGGTAGTTTTTAACAAAGGTGTCGTGCTTAGATCATCTGTTGTCGTTGGTAGTGGGGGCGTTGGTGTTGATGGGGTTGGTACCGTTGACGGTGATGCTGTTGTCGCGGCTGCACAGGGTGACACTGTTGTTGCCGAAGCTGTTGAAGATTTAATTTGAGCATTTATAGTACACTCTACAAAATTAATCGATTCTGATTGGACAAGAGGAGTACAATTAAATCCCAAATTGTACTCTGTAGAGTCCCAATTAAGTTGCTCAATTCTTTTGAGTGTATCATAAACAAAAAATCGCACAATCTTCTCGTACAATTCGGAATTCATAGATACTTGTGATGTTTTGAAAATTCTCAAATTGAACTCGCCTAAATGCTCGTCCAATTTTGAAAACTTTCAAAGCAATCACTCGTACCTATAAATTCCGAATTGTACTCGAGATCGTGCCATTTCCTATACTTATATGAATAACACTTATTTTTTAGTTAGTTCTTTGAAAAGGTCATTGAAACCAGAAACCATGAGTACGCAGAAGTACGAAATGTCAAATAAAAGTGTAATATTAAGCTTGATATTTAAACACCGACGCAGCTCACTAGTTTTAAGCTAGTTATCTCTTCTTGGTATTTAGGTGAAACCCCCCACTATTTGCTTATAACTAAACGATTTCCTCAGTATCTCATAGAAAGTATACATGATTTCTCGATAAGTATGCATGATTTGTTTGTTGGCAGGATTTTCTAAAACTTAGTTCCCTTAATCTCTTCCCTTCCCTTGTCACTGAGTATGGCAAGCACTAGGGAAAAAAGGAACTCGAGTGCCTATTGGAACGTCCTTTTCCAAAGCTAGCACACCCCAATTAAGGCCAATCACGTACTATGTGGGGAGAAATGATGATAAGGATGCTAGTATTCTATAGATACTTACCGTATTTGTGATACAAATTCATGGATTGCCAACCCTTACACATGCCTTTCGAGTTAACTGCTGCTACTTTGAACCCATAGCTTTCTGCGTAACTCATATTTTTCAATTTATGAAGTATGCCATTTGGATCGTGGTTAGTTATATTTACAGTGGTAACATTTTTAAACTCTGGCATGCTTTTGGATTTGTAGAAGATGACGTAATGTGTTATTTTCCCATTTTGGTCTTCTTTAGGTATAGGATACCATATAACATCAAGGTCGTCGTCAGTTAGCTCAATGTATCCCATTGTTGGACACGTTTCGGGTTCTAAGGAAACCCAAAGCAAATCAAATTTGACAATCAGATATAATACCAACAGCATTAAGACATCAGGGCGCGGTGATAAGAAGAGTGTATCCGACGGATAAATCCTTATCCAGTGGATAAGTCGATGCTGTTCTCCAAAAAATATACAGCTATTTCAAAAAATGTTGAATACTGCAGACTGAATATTGCATTCCAAGCACAAAGAGCATTGTGGGTCTCGTTAATTTGAAACAAAAAGTAAACATACAGCGATTTGCTCTCTATATGTAGATAGTATATTGTTTCGTATGGAATGCACTAAAAACAAAATAAATAACTATTACTAGACCCAAAATGCATACCGGTCTTGGAAGACACTATTTTATAGTAAGGATTTCTCCATCGGATAGCGCTATCCCACCACCCTTCATACAACCGGGCCCACCGCAAAAACAAACTTATTATTTAACAACTGACCTTCTTCTGCAGTCAGAATTGACTTTATTACTGAAGGCGGTCCATAACCATCTTTATTTTTGGCCATCACAAAGATCTCATATTCCCTATAAGGCTTTACCAACAGCTTCGCCTTGGTAACGATTTCTAATTCCACCAACTGTAAAACACTGCTACCTTTGACCTTGTAAAACACAGCGTAGGCTAGTTGGGAATTGTTACCATCTTCAGCAGGTCTTGTCCATGAGATGTTAATGCTGCGGCTCCCAATGTTATCAATAGTTACATTTATTGGTGCACTAGGGATAGACCCTGAAAAAAATCGTTGTATCTAAATATTTAATCCAATCCTGATACTCTAATAGAGGCGTTGCAACAATCACGTGATGGCAGTCATGACAGGAGGCATAGCAATAGAGTCTTTCTCCCCTGGGAAACTGAATTCTTTATCATGTAAATCACATTAGACCAGATTCAGACCAATTGTTCCTGCCTCCTGTCATGGCTGCCATCACGTGATGGTGCAAAGCCTCTATAGACTAAAGTTTGTTTGATGTATTGTTTTCTCCTGTGCCACGAAAGTATTTCTCCGGGTTCTCTGGTTTTTCTCCCTCCGTAAAAATCAACATGTGAGTTGATTGTAGTATGTATTGAATGTAGAAGATGATCCTTGGCACCCTGATTTCATTTGAGGTTTTTTCTCTCCGGTCTTCCAGTTTTCCTCCCACCTCTAAAACGACAAGCTCAACGTAATTCCATCTGTTAGAGCAGTTTTCGTATGACTGAAAAAGTCAGTGCCAGTATTCTTCCTTGCCGCGACCGTGAGGTTTTCTTTTGTGCTCGTCCAATATCGTGACATTGACGTATCCGTGTCCATACCGCGTTCATGACGTGTTTCGAGCACTTGATAGGACGGAGAGTAAATTTTCGTGGCATGTCTTAAACCAGCCCAGAAGATGTTTACGGTTCGATAGAAGGAATCCGATAAAAGCGATTTTACTGTATTACTTTTAAAATAGAAGGTTGACGTCGAAGGGCCGATGAATCACTGCACAATAACCATTCCCAAGATTTCTAAGGCTCAGGTCAAACGTCGAACTTCACACGAGCCTAACCTAATTACATCAATGAAGACCGCCTTGTTATTCATTGTTTTATTTAGGTTCGGCTCACGTAAAGTTCGACGTTTGAGCTGAGCCTCAGCTTCTAGCGCCGAGCCATAGTTGGCTTATGTATAAAAACGCTAAACACACAACTACTTAACGAATTACAGAACCTCTTCTTAACCTTTAGTAAATCAAATCTCTATAAGCTGTCTGTAGACCATATGTCAAATAAATCAAAATGTATTCATCAATTCATCGGCAGACGACTCGATAGCTTTAATAATAAGATCTAAAACAAATGCTTGGAACCGACGCAGGCTAGACTCATACTTAAGGTTAGCGATTTTAGTCTCTCCAAACTATTTTCAAATAACAAATTAACTTCAAGTTAAAGTTTTAATTCGTTGAGCTTGTGGGACATAGCAACCGTAACTATGGGGAGTCGGAACCATGACTTCTATTGCAAACCCGACAGTGTTTCAAAGTTTTAGCTTAACTATGTTTGAGTGTCTGAAAAAACAATAGTCTGAAAAAACAATAGTCACCAGTAGACTCAGTTTTTACAGAGCTGTGAACAAAAGGTAACTCTTTTTCTTTTTTTTTCTTTTTCTTTTTAATTTTTGGCACTGCGATGAAAACTAGGAGTGTACAAAGGATTGATAGGCGAGGCGTTCGGCGTATTTTGCGCGAAGGTGGGGTGGGGTGGGGGCAATTCTCCTTCTTGTATCCACCCTCTCCCCAATTTTATTTCTCGTTTTCTCCAATTTTTGGGCTCCTTCTCACGAGCTAAATACAATGAGTAAAATGAAGAACCTCTTTCAGAAGAATCCTAAACTCTACCTATATAATGTTTTAAAATAGCCTCGATCATCGGCCATGGTGATCATATGTTCACAACCCCAGATCTAACGTCTCAGCTTAATGAAATTCAATCATGGCATGTGTTTATGGGGACGATTCTGTCAATTTCTCCACTTTAGATAATAAATCAAGTTCACTCAAAGATCTGCAAAAATGTTTTACTATAAAAAAATATAAAATATTCCATTCGGGGGACGACGGTTTTCTTCGAGAGCAAAAAGCGATGGGCAAAAAAAGTTTTAACGAAGCAATGATTCCCCTGTCGTTGAATCAAAACATGGTTAAGGTTAGATTAGGAATCCCTAATCAACTAAGTTCAACAAGGTCGAACAAGATCAACGGCTTTGAAACGCACGACAAGAATCAACTTTATAGATAAAAACTTTATTTTTCCAGTTTAAAAAAAATAATTCTAGCAGCCAGAAACTATTTACTATCCATTAGCTTCGTTTGCAGCACTCTTGCTATAAGTATTGTTCTTTAATATCATTTCTGACAGTTCTTGATATTTGTAATGTACGTCACAAAATGATGTTTGACAAGATAAATCTCTTTATCTTTTTAACTATACAAACTCCATAAACATGTCATAAATTCCAGAGTTAAATAAAGACTCGAAAAGCTCTGCCTTAGCTTGATAAACGACCAAACGAATGAATCGATCTTATTAGTACATCTGGATGTCATTATGTACAAAATTTATTCGCTATATCAATTTCTTTCTCTAGCTCAGTGGTAAACAGAAACGGGTATTAAATTTTGTGGGCGGATACATTTCCGGTCGAACGGGGGGAGCAAGAGGAGAGGGAATGCTCTGAACAAACAGTATAAACCTCAGGTCGACTATATTTTCCGTCATCCTTGCTTGTCTAATGACCCGGTTGTCTATTTAAAGACCCTTTTTAAAATTCCATGAGAATATTAGTCCTATAATTGTTGCACTTTATTACAGCAAAGCCTGCCAAATCCGTTCAGTTCAAAAGTATACCCTCCCTTCGCCCCTTAACTAATGTATTTATCCCCCCGCCCGCCCCTCAATAAATGTATCTGTTCCATTAGCTTCATTACGAAGTATGAGCAATCGTCAAACCTTCAGCAATCACGGAAAAGATTGTAAAAACGCTGCGCCCTAGAAAGCTGGTCTATCTTTTTAGGTCCATAAATCAATTGTTAATTTGAACAAATATATCCTAACAATAGACGATGTTAGTATATTTAATTAGAACACAAAGAAAACTTGATTTTGAAGAATAATCAAACAAACAAAGTCACAGCATCACTGCTTGATATCAGTTACAAATCATGACTGTCCAGCAAAGAATCGTTTATAAAATTTCAACAAAAAAGAACTTTAGATTATGTAACGAGGCCTAAAAGACCCGTGTCAGATCAAGCACGTACCAGAATATTAACTTAGATTTTGAAGTTTTTCAGTATAACAATGTAAGCGAGTCGAGTGTTTGAACAATATACTCGATAAGGCTAGGAATTTCTTACGATTTTCTCAAAAAAACAGGACTCGTGCATATTCAATGCAAGTGCAGTGAACGTTGCCTTCTAGAGCTACCAAAGTTAAGGTTTTTTTTAAATTGTCTGACCTTGCTGCAAAACTCAACAAAATTGACCTACAATCTTACTTACCACTGGCTATGTTCAAAAGCGCGAAAAGCGACGCCAAAATCACCACAAGTTTCATTAAAGTCATTTTCTTGTTTGATAAGAAAAAATTTCCTCTTGTCTTCGATAGGAAATCGGGTACTTTCCTTAGATTCAGTTCACTGGCAATACTTATGCCTGCATATATACTCTAGGTATAAACCCTCTCTGACGTCCTACTTATAGACAGTATCATGTATCGTGACGTACTTCATACCTGAACACGTCCACGTCTAAGGACTTCATCAGACTCTAGCTATTTCCTATTCGATCGTTATGTCAATCGTTTTCCGCCGGAAGTAGTGTTTACTTCGTTTCGATCGTGTACATAGGCTAATCGTGTACTGAATTAAAATTAGCCGGCTTCAAACTGAAATTTGGTTTTGCTGATTCATTGGTTTTTATTTATGGATAAATAATGTACCTACCGTATTTACTCGAATAAGCACCCCGGCGCTTATTACATTTTTCACGTCTAGAACGGGGCGCTTATTCGGGGGAGGCGCTTATTCGAGGGAGGCGCTTATTCAATGGGAGGGAACGCGTACACAACTGTCAAAGTATGCTTTTCTTTTGATATCAATGCTATATTACTACAACAGTACTGGTATTAGTATACTATAACGAGAAGAAGCGTCCCATTAGGTGCGAGGCGCTTATTCGGGGGAGGCGCTTATTCGAGTAAATACGCTATTTTGCAAAATTTATCTTTCTTTAAATTTCAATTTCGCGTCGTTTAACTCACTGTTACATACCCCATCCACTGTGTTTTTAGCACATTTTCACTTTCTCCCAAAGAGACCAGATATCATATATCCGTGAAAAAGTTAACAAACGAAATTGTACAAATTAGTCGGCAAAGTTTTATTGTTCTACGACCGGTCTACTGAGGTCTGAACTTACTAATTCGTGAAAATTTCTTACATAGTTTTGAACGGATATATGGTATGCACTCTAATAAGAATTCGTGAGGAATAGAAAAGTGCACTAAATCCCAAATTGTTGGTCAAACTGAAAAGTCCCTTTTCTTAAGGACTGAAATCTTTTTTGATGTTCGACAAATTTCAAAAGGAATTGCGACGTGTAACAAACATCCAGACATGGAAGCTCCGTTCCATACAAGTTTCAGCTGAAAGTTTCACCTTTGAACATGGTCTAACTTTGGCCACTGTTATAAATTTTTTGATAAAGTTTTCTGAATAGTTAAGCATTTTATTTTAACTCCTTTGGAACAAAATACTTTTTAAAACTTAAATTGAAACTTGTTTTAACAAAACTTTTTAAATTGGCTTTCATTGACACGTTAAACAAAGTGTATTTATTAGAGTGTGTTAGTCAGATTACTGACCTAATAGAAAGCAGAAGTAGAGTGCGATAATGCTAAATGCAATAACATCTATTTCATTATGAAAATCAGCTGATATTATGAAGTACGTACGTCTTTGTACACTTTTTTCCATTGACTTTTTTTTTCCATTGACCAATTTCTTACATACCAAACCCACGTTAAGTTAAGATGATTATAAATATAAGTGGCTTATCATCCTAGGGCAAATCATGTCTGGAGTGTGAGTAAATAACACTCTACGAGGCTTCGAGAACATGTCTATTTGTCATCATTGCAATGACGTCGTGGTTAGACTTGACATCGCTTAACTCCTTTATTGAACTTTAGCTAACTTTCGTGTCTAGAGAAATTTTATAGGAAATATTAATTAATCATCAATAACAATCTATAATACTTTTATATCAAAAAAAAAACTATTGTTGTATAGGTATGTCGTATTTTGAGGTCGGCGAAAGTTAGACACTAGAAATGTTTCATTCTATGGATGTTTATTAAATTATGAAATCATGCTAACAAAATCATTGATCCTTGTAGTAAAGTTCATGCATATGCTTGTCGACAGGATATCCTGAAGGCTCTTCGTCACGTTTTTCTTTTCGCGGCCGCTCTGCTACCAATGGAATGTCAACACAATTAGAGATTATTAATACTTATTGCGTCAGAACGGTTTACATCAAATCCATATTGTGCTTTCTTTCCCGGAAAAAATGGGATAATATTGAACCTTGATTGACCACACATTCTATTATGAATACATGTTGGCCTCTAAGTTATGTGTCATTTTCACTATATTATGCGCTTATTATGCACGCATCTCAAAACGGGTCAGAACAGATCTATTCGTTTGGAAAACTCTAAAGTAACAGAATCGATTCTACTAAGATATGATACAACGTTTTCCTATCATTTTATGCCTTCTGGTCAGCCATTTTTTCTATCAATTCCGCTTTGACTATATATAGAATGTAAAGCTATTCTATTTTGATTCCTAGAATAAACATTCGAAAATGGAATTCTAAAAGATGTGACAGTTTGTTGGTAAATACTGTAGCTATTTTAAAAAGTCTATTTTTCTTTTACTTGCCGGCTCTTGTAAAACTAGATCTCTGAAATATTTCCTAGGAAATAAGCGAACTGTCATCAACTTAAGTAACTTGTTTGTTAAATATTATTTTCTATTTGTTCCGGATATCAGCGTTTTTCGCCAGAAGTGCTTTCTTTGTTTCTTGAATGGAAAATAGACGCACCCAGAATTGTCTCAAAGTGCCTACACGTCTACACGTTCGATTGAGGTGGTTTTTTGTTTGACGTCGTTGAGGTCAGGTTTATTGGGTGCAAACAAAAGGTTTCGAGTTAACGCGTTTTGGTTATGAAATCAATATGACTGCTATGTCTCGAAGGTAGCTGCCATCTCATTACCTTGGTGACAGAGGTAAACAAACCCTTTTTGTTGTACCTTTTGTGCTAAAATTAAAGAAAATACCTCCGATTCAAGGTATTACCTCGTTTACATCTCTTTGTCATAAAAAATCAGTAAACATACAAAGCATAATCGGAAATCTGAACGAGGTCAAGCATCCCCGCACTCACATGATCTCATAAATCAATGACTCCTGAATCATGCTGGGTCAGTCGGGGGAAGTAACGATTTATGTCGTTCATACAAGGAAACCAAGATTCGACTTTAGAAGATAATCGCTTTTGTGAAGATTTGTCACCCCCGTTTCTTGGCTTATTGTTCCCGCAAGCCTATCTTTTTGCCTGATACCTTAACAGTCTCTGGACCGATGAAAGTCAGGGCACAGGTAACTCACATTAAACTGGAATAAACTATTTTCGAACTTCAATAAAATAACGTAGTGTTCCTTAAGACTCATTTACTCAGGGTTATCCTAATTTCAATTTCTAAATATTCACAAATACCAGCGGTAAATTGAGTAATTGAATGCAAAACTTCAACGATACAAAACTTTGACATTTTGACACAAAATTAAGCCAACCCTGAGCTACAGAGAATTGGAAACCGGACTATTTAGCGTGCTAGGTTTAGGGAGAAAAAAGAAAGACACCCGAGAGAAGAATCCTAGTCTCCTACGAAGCTGCTATTAGTTTCCTCACGCAACGCCCCGAATCGAGGATATCCATCAAGAATCATTTACATTCTTGATTCTCATATGGTACCAATAAGCTTTTTAGCTGTGACGTATTTCCGGGCCTGAGTGATGTGTTACAATTCCTCCCTCGCTTTGCAGCATTAGGCGGATTACGCACATTTTGGTATATTTTTATTTGGTCTGTAAATAGCTGTAAGTGAAATCAGAGATTGGCGTTATTTCCTTCACGTCAAGGTTAGAGATCGCATATCAGTATTAAGTGTTGGTGTGTTTAGCGTACTGGTGAATCAACTTACCCAGTATCCCTGTCTCTCTCTGGGCCTAGTAGCTACTGTGCAGATCCTCTGTAATTTTTGATTTACAAAAAACGACTTCATTTATTCGAAGTTCATTCGTTAAATAGGTACTGTAGATTACTTACTAAGTTGAAAAAAAGAGAACCCTGGACAGTTTTTAGCTTTTAATCCAATAAACCGGCCCAATTCATTTTTCTGTAAGAATAATGTAATGCGCACATGCTACCGATATGTTGGACATGGTGTAGACTAAAAGAAAATGCCCCTTACTAGAATGCAAAACCCTGATAAAAAAGTTGATAGTGTTGTCAAGTGAAATCTGGGACGGTAGTAATGGTAGCCCATGCTATTTCAGACAAAATTCAAAACACGAATATCATTGTGAATGCATGCTTTTATTTATCTTCTTTTCGAAATTTTTCCAAGTTAATCGAATTTCATGGCCAGTAGAATTTTCTTCCACATCTTATATCATGTATTTTTAAAGAGTATATCTATATGGTTCAACCTGACCTCAAAATGCGTTATAACATTTTGAATGGTCTGCCCGATGGACGTCGCCTGTTCGATGGCCTGCCCGATGGACGTCGCCTGTTCGATGGCCTGCCCGATGGACGTCGCCTGTTCGATGGCCTGCCCGAAGGACGTGAAAATGGCCTGCCCGAAGGACGTGAAAATGGCCTGCCCGAAGGACGTGAAAATGGCCTCTTGGATGGTCTGACCGAGGGACGCTGAAAGAAATTTTGATACCTTCTTGTTAATATGGCACTTGTCATACCTTTCTTTCTTCCTATCTAGCGCTATGTTGGTTCCCCCTATTTTAATGACATAATTCTAAAAAACATTCGAGTAAAAGTAAGAGACATGCCCTAAACAAGTGTATCAAAGGAGCCGATTGCCAGTTAGACAGGACATCCCCCCAGGAATAGAGATTTGATCGAGACGTTGGGTTTGGTGCGGGGCAATATGAATATAAACCTCTTTACTTTGGACGTTGTTTAACAGATGGTTGTGCATGAGATGACACATGAATATGGAGGCAACTCAAAGAATTTTATTCCCAAGAATAGACACGTGATCTGAAATGGGAAAACACTACGCTAAAGATCTAAATTGTATACTTACGGCGCCCAAGAGTTCCGTAGGTAAAGATTCATCACTCAATCTTTCACTTAAGTCTTCATTGCAATCGCCTTCAGCACATTTCTGTAGAAAAATACATGAATAAATAAATAAATACAAGAGTGTAACACGTGGTTTGATATGGAACATAACATCATGAAGCCTATGAGATATATTGTACTTACGGCGTCAAAGAGATCGCTGTAGGGACTCAATCCTTCATCATTTAAGTCTTCGTTGCAATCGCCCTGAGCACATTTCTGTAGAAAACAAAAATACAATTTTAAAATACAGCAGTAAAATTTACGAAATGGCCTTAATCATTGCGGTAAATTGGCTAAGATGTGTATTGCTCATTTGATTTTTCATCTGTTACTTATAGCAAGACTGAATTAGTTACGTTTCAAACTTGATCTTTCTGAAGAACGTAAAAATTAAGTTGTCGTTCGGTCGATAATCAAATAATGTCCTACTTTAGCCGGTTGTACGAAGCCCGAATATTAAGTTATCCACCGGATAAGCACTATATCGCAGATAAAAGCGCTATCTAGCAAATAGTTATCCATAACTTCATCCAATGGATAACTTCCAGTCGAGCTTCGTGCTTCCAAATCTATTGATAAAGGTTATCTGCTGGATGGGCTTTGTATAACCATCATCTCGAGTACGCTATATTTTAGTAAAACCAGAATTTAAAAGGTCTTTCATATTTACCAAATAAGACCGGAGATCACTGTTTTGTTCTTCAAACATCTCAGTTCTGTCATTTCTTCGTCCAATTGCTCCCGTGCTTTTAGTTCTGCTATAAGAGCAAGCAACATCAACAAACCCAAGAAGTACTTCATGGCAATATAGTTTCTCTGAATCTGCTCCTCAATTGTGCCACTCCTAGCTTCTCTTTTAAGTCTTGTACTGCATGCAGTCCTTTATGTACTTTTTTGGTGTTGATTTTCAAACATGAATGACTTCATTTCTTTTGATTCCCACAAAGTGGTGATGTAACCATCTCACCGGCACGTGCACTTAAAAAATGCATGATTTTGCAAGGGCTGCAAGCATTCCCAAGAGAGTTAAAAGACGCCTTTGGAGGGGGCACTAGGTGGTACTAACAACAGTAGCTAATGAGGATTTTCATTGATCACTACCACCAACATTTATACGATGATGTAACGTGCAATCCAGGATTAAAACCCAAGAGGGTACGTCCATTAAGATGCGTCACACTTTTAAAGCATGCGAAAATGTTAACAAGCAGTCCAGATCATAGAAAAATTCTGTATTATCGTGGTGTACGGGAATTATCATGGGGAATCTATTCAAATTCCAATTTCCATATGCAAATTCATTAGGCTAGTAGTCGTATCCTACGATAGCATATATAATACTATAATGATATTTCTGTGCATACTGTAATGAAGCATCGTTTTAAATACGAAAAAAATTGGAAAACATCCAAGAGAATTCACTTTGTGGCTGAGTTTTTTCTAAGTGAGGAGAACCAAAATCCTCGAAAAATTTCCCACTTGTGTGTTCGGAAACGGACACTACGATGCTACCAAAACTTAACACTAAAATACAGTGAAACACAAGAATATATATTTATAGGAAGCAAACGTTTAAGAATGATTTCTCGGATTCTTTCTTGCTCTTTTGAGAAAAACTGATGCGTTTATTTTATTTCATTTTGTCATTACAACATTGCCCAGTTTACACTCAATTGAAAAATCGATATCGGGTTCAGAAACATAGAACATAGAAGCTGAGACCGAAATGGCAAATGGGAAGTACGTTAATTAGATGCACGCTGTGACCGGCGACCCGTGGCATCATCCACTGTTTTTAATTCACCATTTTCCGTACATCGGTTCACTGGTCAAACACAAAGCGCTCAAGCGAGGCGCCAAGGTACTTTCAAAGGATTATTCAAATTTGAACCTTGCAACCTCGACTGAATGCTTTGTGTTTGACCAGTGAACCGATGTATGGGAAATGGTGAATATGCTTTTGGCATTCTAAACCGACTGCATGTATGGCGCAAATGAATAAATTATAATATAATTATGTCATTTCCCATGTGCCATTTCGGTCTCTGCTTTTATGTTCTATGTTTCTGAACCCGACAACTTCAATTGAGTGTATAACACTGAATATGAAATCAAATGGACTTCTTGAACAACTTGAGACAATCGTCCAGGCCTGAAATGCATTGCATTCTTTTAGATGTGTCGCCCCCAGCGTTGTGGAAGTTATCGCACGGATACAAAAACTGGCACAGGCACACAATGCAACATTCCCAACCCGTTTTTACTTTCTGAGACGCGTCCGACGGCAGGAAAAGAATTCTTCGTTTGCACGTTATGTCATCGCGGCCATTTTGGTACCATTTAACAAAAGATGAATCCACGTCATTCTCAACAAGTTGTAATTTTTAAAACTGGTACGTACGACAATCATTTATGCGTAATTTACATCTAATGTTTGACGTTGATATCTAGATTAAATTAACTCGTATAATAAAAGATCCCGTACATCTAAAAAATTGTATTGCAAATTTTCAAGACTTGAAAAACACTGAAAATCGTTCTTCTCACGTGTATGCTTTAACTTGTGGAATAAAATTCCAGAAAATTTAAGAAATTCGTCAAAACTTTGTTTCAAAAAAGAAATTCAAACAAATGAAATCACAATAACCTGCCTTGATTAGTCTTTGCAGATTATGTGTTTATTGTAAATTATCAAATCCTTTTTGAATAAAGACTCATTTATTAAAAGAACTTATATTTCTACTAGTCCCTTTTCTAGTCATTCGGTAAATACGCTGTGTTTTATGACTAGGCTCATTTGTACAGGGTTAGCCATCACTTGCAAAAGTCAAATGTAATGTAAAGAATGTGGAATTTGAACAATATCATTTTTTTAAATCCCACGGACTTTTATTGCTATCTGTGAATAGCTGGCTTATAAACGAGGCTAAGCCTGTTTATATAAATCTGTAGTCTTCAAAAACAGCGGTATGCATCGAATGCGAAACTGGTTTATCACTAAATATATAGCATTTTATAGTTAAAGACCCATTGCCACTTACCGTGATGCATCACAATTTGTTTACATTTTGAATCGTGTCACCACTGAAAAAACAATTCTAACCTTTTGAATTAACTCTTAAATAGTCCCTAAAGCCGTAAAATAATGTAATAGGATAATTATTGTGCCTTAGTGCTATTTCGAAAAAGGATTTAATATGACGTTATTATTCAATATATGAATCTTTGAATTTCATGGACCACGAAATTCATCTGTGACCGCGGTGCATCACGGTAAGTGGCAATGGGTCTTAAAGTAAGTTAGTTTTTTCTTCCTCCCCCTTCCCTTTATCTTTAAGCAATTAATTAGTTCTGGTTAATTTACTGCCGGTTATAACGTCAATAATAAAGCAGGAGCAAGTTATAACGCCATTGAATTTCAAAACAATTTAATATCCACCCCAACCCCTCATAACCTAAGGCGTTCTGGATTCACACTACTCTGCCAACATTCATTCTTTCGTTTGTACCGGGTAAGCCTGTTGTTTTAAGGAAATACCACTCTGAAGCTGATTCAATGCTCTTCATTTTATTTCAGTTCTATTACATGTGTTCAGTAGTACAATACTACAATCGTATTTGATTAAATCAATTTCTTCTTTAAGCTTTAATTTATTCAGAAGGTTGGGCGTGGTCTTCTAGATGGACGGGGCCTTCGAGAAGGGTGGGGTCTGCCAGATGGACGGGGCCTTCGAGAAGGGTGGGGTCTGCCAGATGGACGGGGCCTTCGAGAAGGACGGGGTCTGCCAGATGGACGGGGTCTGGTAGGCCTGTTGTCTCTAATGCATTTTCCCAAGTTTAGGCCACACTTGAATTTTTTGCCAAGATCGTCTCCAGATTCGCTAATGCACTTCTTAAATTCTCTTAAACACTCGACCTGTTCACAGACAAAAAAGAACAGGTCTAAAAAAAGTGATACGATCAACCTCGCAGAAATTAGAAAAGAATATTTACCACAAAGGATGGAGGTGTTGGGCGTGGTCTTCGCGATGGGCGTGGTCTACCAGATGGACGTGGTCTCCTGGCATCTCTTTCATCTGTTGGGGGTCTGGTAGGCCTGTTGTCTCTAATACATTTTCCCAAGTTTAGGCCACACTTGAACTTTTTCCTGAGATCGTTTCCAGATTCGTTCATGCACTTCTTAAATTCTCTTAAACACTCGACCTGTTCACAGACAAAAAAGAACAGGTCTAAGAAAAGTGTTACGATCAACCTCGCAGAAATTAGAAAGAATATTTACCACAAAGGCTGGAGGTGTTGGGCGTGGTCTTCGCGATGGGCGTGGTCTACGCGATGGAAAATGTCGCCATGTTGGAAATGGTCGCATTGATGGAAATGGTCGCCATGAAGGAAATGGTCGCATTGATGGAAATGGTCGCCATGATGGAAATGGTCGCATTGATGGAAATGGTCGCATTGATGGAAATGGTCGCCATGATGGAAATGGTCTCATTGATGGAAATGGTCGCCATGATGGAAATGGTCGCATTGATGGAAATGGTCGCCATGTTGGTCTTAATGCATCTTCTTCATTGTCTGACAAGATCTTGAGAATCAAATTTTATGCGTTACATTTTTGACAATATCTACAACTTATAAACTCAATTCACTACAACATCTTTAATACAATAATAGCCATTAAAATAAAGTAAAAAAGGATAATTAAAAAAGGAAAGGAAAGAGAAGGGAAAAAAGAGAGAAAACCTCTCGGAGAGTGAGGTGATTACAGAGAAAAGATAGTGTTTTAAAGAATTACAACTCTGATAAGTATATTGTAGGTGAATTAATTTCTACAACTTTCGACATACCATATCAAGAGCAGCATCTTCGTCCATTTCCATCAATGCCAGTAATTTCTCATCTTCTTTTTCTGCCTTAAGGTGAGCCACAGAGGCCAGCACCAGAACAGCCACCAACAAGAACTTCATGATGTCTTCAGCTTTCTATCTTCTTTAGTTTCTCTAAACCTGATGCTTGAGGCTTGTGTAGAAATGCTGCCAACTGCTGTTCTTATATCCTCTTATTTCAAGTGAACACGTAGCAGCTTAGGTTATATTAAATATTCTTGTGTTACAAAAGAACTCCTGCTTATGTGTAAACAGCAGGACTAGAGGACTAATTTTGTTTATCTTAGAACTTTAAATAAGAAAAAAGGTAAACTCAGTCATTTGTTGAAATTGTATTTGTTCAGTTTGTACACAAGTTTGAACAATAAAAATAAAGGATAGCAGTGCTTGTAATAGGACAAATAGTACAAGAGCTGGTGTTATGGAGAGGGGGGTGGGGGGTATCTTGGCTTTTTCAAAAGAAAAGCAGCGAAATTCCGGGTGGCATAGCGCAAGTATGGTCGCCTCTCACTATGGGTCTCACTATGGGTCTCGGATTCGTTTCCAGGACTCCGCATCACATGTAATTAGGTAGAAATTGTTAGTTCTTTCGTTTGATTCAAGAATTTTCTCCGTGTTCTCCGGTTTTCCTCCCTCAACAAAACATAAATTCTGCAAATTAGTCGTATCCTGAAATGGATCAGCCAAGATGTTGCTTCAGGGTTTAATCAGTGCAGTCGTGGCCCTGATTTAGATCGGCCAAGGGGCTGTTTCAGGGTATAGTCAAAATATGAGGGTTCGTCAGCTAACTTTACACATAGGCTTTTTTGGTTAGAACTATTTTAGAACTAGACTATTTTAGAACGTAATGTGTAGTGGCATCGAGGTTTTTATGTTATCCAACAAGGAAAAAAATCACGATTACGACCCCTTTCCAGCTTAAACTTTTCATGACAAAGTAATAAATAAATCATATAAATTAATGAATTATCAATGAAGCAGAAACATCAACTTTAGGAGGTCATGTTTGCTCTCCCCTTCCCTTACTTTATGTAAATTGGATCAAAATATTTGCACTAAAAATTACACAGCTTAGGAAAACTAAACTTTTAGATAATGACTTGGTTTATTAATACTGTAGTTTTTTTTCCTTTTCTAATATTTCTTTTTCGAATTTTTCTTTTCTTCTCTTGGGTCCATTGCAATCGGCCATGCTGTTTTGGGTGCCAGCCTACTCGTACTATATTGCAGGCGAGGTCTAGTTAAAAATAATAATAATAATAATAATTAAAAACTCAAAAAATAAAATTTCTCTTTCATTCGTTTACAGATTAAGTTTACATTTTTTTTTTTTTTTTCTTTCCTTTTTATAAAATCGGGACTGCTTGAAAGTGGTACGCTCCCTGGATAAAAGAAAACTGGGTTGTAGAAGACCAGAAATTAATTTCAAAACCATCACAAACTTCAGCTTTGTTTAATTTTTACATCATAATAGTTTTTAAGTTTTGAAAACAATCTGCAAGTCATTATTTGTCAAGCAACCATGTTTGAACACCTGGAGACAGTTTGGAAGCCGTATATTAGTCGCGTTTGTACTTTTCAGTGGTTCAACAGTCACGTTGTAACCTTAGCAACAAAAAGTAGCTCTCGACAAGGACAATAAAACACTCAAAAACCCTCATGTTTGAGCAACTGGGGACAGTTTGGAAACCATAAAGCAGTCAGCGTTATTGTACTTTTAGTGCCTCAACAGTCATGTTGTAACCTAGTTCTCGATTTAAATGGCGATAAAACGAAAAAGGTTCTATAGAAATTTGAAAAAAAATAGTCGTTTAAATAAAAAAAAAAGGAATATTCCATATTCTGTTTACTTTACCCACGTTTACTGTTCCATCCCAAAGAATATATTAGAATCTTTGCTATTATTGAAATGTTTATTCGGAATATTGAAATGTTTTTCTTAAATTAGCACAAAAGAGAAAATTATAAAAAATACAGCCAGGAACAGCTGTAATTTCAAAATATTATTAAATTACTGCTATGGTTTGTTTTCAATATCAAAGTTGACGTGGAACTTAAACATGAACTTGTGCCGGTGTGTTTGGGGGGTGTATTTGAGATTTGTTAGGAGGGGGGTGTATTTAGTTATTGGAAGTGCTCATCGGCAAATCTTCAAGTAATATTTCAAAACCGACAATGAAGACTGGACGGGATTTCAAGTCCCCGTAATTAGTTGCAGTCCCAGGCACAGCGGGGGACTGGAACTAATTGCAAGGACTTGAAATCCCGTCCAGTCCGATTTGAAATGAATTTTCATACTCATTAATGTTTCGGGAGGTTATTTGTTTAGGATTGAAAGACTTAAGGGACAAATATGTCCCTGAACTGAACTAATTTTGATCCTGTCCAAGGATTTGAACAAAATTAATTCAGTCCTTTCATAGGAATTTACCAGGTTTCAAGTAACATCATACGACCCAAAAAATAGCCCATTTATTGGCTGGTTTGCTCATAAATTATTAATGAATATGAGGATTCTTTGTAAAGGCTTTCCAACTCTACGACGAAGAAGGCTTTCTAATTTTGGAAACATGTAAACATGAAGTACTATAATTTTTGTTACTTCTGTCATGTTGTGTTATGAACTATTTATTGTGGTTTGATAAAATGCACAATGCAAGAATTTGCAGTCATGGAAAATGATATAATGACAACACACTCCTGATATAGTCCAGATTGTTTATTATGTTTAAGTTCACTGAGAAACATTTCGTCCAGATCACGGCTACTATAAATATATACTGGGATATATCATTTATAGAAAAGTCCTGAACTCGATCATACTCGATCCTAGGATGTATTAAGCTTCACACGAAGAGAGACATAGTTCTCACTTTTGCCAAACTTGTTTTGTATCTCACACTCATAGGAGCCAGCATCATGTACGGTTGTTTTAGTGATTGTGTAGCGTAAACCAAGGACTTTACGAGAATCGTCAAGGATCATCGACTTCATCACTGGTCCACCAATTCCGTCTGGTTAAAAGCAAAAGTACAAGTTTAGACTGCGAGCAGTGGCCTGTGGTCAATTTGATCGAGCGAGGATTAGTAGCTAGTCTAATACCTCCAGGGGAGGGGCGCGGGGAGTGAAGGATGAAAAGATTTGATCGGTATACGTTTGGAACACCTCTCAAAACTTTCTGGATCCTTCCATGCCTCGAAATTTCAAAACACTTTTGTAAACATTATCAGTGCTTTTAACTTCATCGATTAAACGTAACCTGGAAAATATTTTATATTAAAATAGCTTGATAAATAAATAGATCTTAGATTTTTTCCTTGTAATAGCAGATATTAGAGTTGCGCTATATTGCGCCTTCAAACAGTTGTTTCAAGTCGTTTCATTTATTTCAGCACATGTACAATGTGTATAGAAACTGACCCAAATGCAGCAACTGTGTTAAGGCAATAGAGTGTACTGACTATAATATCTGTTACTCATTGCTGCTCAGTCGTTGTTCCGTAGTCTTTGACCTCGTTTTTCGTTGTTGATACCGGCTTCTGCTGCTTTTGTTGCCGCTGTAGTTGGACTAAGAGTATCTTATATTACAATTGAGGGCACCAGCGACAACTTAACTTAAATTTCTAAAATAATTTTTATGTAACTTTTTTTACTATATGAAAATTAAAAACAAGACAAAGCCGGCAAGAGCCATCCTTAAAGTTTTAATCGCCACTTGTCAATTCTAACAATGTTTTTAATAGTGGAGAAGAATTATTGCTTTATCATCTTTAGGTTTTCTTGTCAACTGGTATCACAAACGTCTATACTGACCTAGTGTAGGCACAACCTTCTTGATGCTAAACGACGGTGCAAGTACACCAGTTCCTTTGCAGATGATGTCGACTTGGTTTCCCTCAGTCACATTATTGGGTTGAACTACAAACTCAGTGAAACTTGGTCGTACTGTAGGATACAATTGATATTATCAATACACCTTATCTGTACTACTTTCCCTCCATTCTAGTGCAAGTAGAGCACTGAAGAGAAAATGATTTAAGAGAAGGAATATCTGTATTCATGTTTACAACCATCACTTTCTCTTGATCAAACGACTACCACTTTAGTACCTCCTCTAATTCTCTTGATTACCTCCTTAACCTTTGTCTTGTCTTTTCTCTCTCTCTTAGCTCCTTTCATTCCTTCTTTATTTCCTTTTCCCCCTTCTTATTCCTTATCCCTATCACATCTTCAACCAGATACCCCTATCGTACACTTTCAACACTTTTTCATTCCGTTTCCCTCATTCCCAATTTTCATTATAGAGAGCAAAACACCAAGTCTTGTTATCAGATCTGCGAAGTTTTCCAGGCTTCATTACTGACAGTGTTCGTTGTAGTAAACATTATATTATGATATGTACAATGTGAACAGAACTTAATTAACCTCCGCAGTCGTTCAGATGACTTGCTCCAACCGAAAGAGTCGAGAGTCCACTCGGACAAGCTTTGCATGCAGTAGATCCATAACGATCCTCGTAAAATCCTTTTCTGCAAAATTGGCATTGATAATTTTCAAATCCATTTGCTGATGCTTGACCTGGAGAACATTTATCTGTAAAATTAAGAAAGTTTATAAGCTTTTCACCTATGTTTGTTCGTAAAGCTTTTTCCTCGTTTGCACGGATCTTTATTGAAGTTCCAAAGAAGACTTCCATTTCTACAATAATTTGGGAAAGGAAAAATTTCCTTTGACAGATATGAATCCATAGGATCGAAATCATGTCTACTAAGCAAAATAGCTAATTAATTCCAAAATACATGAACTTTGCTATGACCCAAGACATCCAAACAAACTGAGACGTCGTAAGGTCTTCGGACATCATGGCAATTAAGGCGGAAACTAAACGCCCGTAACCTGTACTTATTAAACAGACCAAAGGCATCATGGCAGAGACTAGGCAGCCTTTTACAGACCGTATCTACAGCACTATGTGCATCGCTCATTGCTTTTAAGGTTAAAATATACTAGTCTATCTGGTACATTTTTTTCGCGACCATTGTGTTTTTATTTCTAAAACCATGGCACAGTGTGTGGGGGAAAACGGCTTTAAAGAGACTGAGTCATCAAGCTCAGCGAGCTTAGTACTTAGATAGGTGTTTTTTTATTACTTTAAAACTACTAAGTCTTGACTGGATACAGATGGACAGATAGCATCACCCTTTAATTTTTGGCTGATACTTACGCAAACACGCCTTAGCACCGTCTGTTAATGTTCCTTGGTTAAGTGGACATGGGGTACATGATAAGCTGCTTTCTCTATCACTGTACTGTCCTTTGGGACACTTGGTGCAGTTTTTCGCGACAGTATCATATGCGTAGCCACGAGGACACTTTACTGAAATTCATTAAAAAAATCAATGACGATTTATTAGTAAGCAATCGAAGCATCAAAATCGATCAGGCCTTGGTCTTTCCATTCGATAAGTGACACTCAGGGTTTGGAATTCGAACAAAGTTCGCGCTATTGCAATTTGTTTAAGTTCAACAGGTTCTTTTGGTTGGTCGGCTGATTTGAAAGAGGTTTATAGAATAAGATATGTCTTGTGTCTCTTGGGTAACAAATTAGTCAAGACTTAATAAAACTTACCACAGATATTTTGACTATGTATTCCTCCTTTTTTGACATAGCCTTGATCACAGATACCAGAGGAAGGCATTGGTACAGAATCTATCCCAACAAAACAATATTGGTGGAAAAGAAACAGTCAGTTTTGCTTCATTTTGCCTCTAATTAATTTACAACAGTTTAACCCATAAACCAAGGCTCATTTTCTAAATTCATCGTAAGGTCATACCAACACAATCAGGTACTGGATCCCATTTGAGAGTGTCTTTGTGACAATTGATTGTCGGCATTCCAATGAACAGTTGTTTGCCTGAGTTACACTTGATAGTGGCATATTTATAGCCGTTGAACTCATGAACGCTTATCGTACCCCCATCTGGTGCTGGAGGGTTTGGACAAACGGCCTCTGCAAATAAAATGAAAATAACTTCAATAAGCTTTAATATGGAAGTTTTTCTCCAATCAAGGTTGAAAGGAAGAGGCACTAATATTCGTATCTGTCCTGGCATCATCTTTTATTAGACGGAGACAGCATCTAGGGTGCTATTTAACGAAAGTCATCTGTCGGAATGACAACGTGGCTATACTTGTGTACAAACACTAAAGCGACTTACTTTTGACCGCGACATCAAATATACACTGAATCCTGTTTCCAGCAGCATCGCTTGCGGTGTAATAGACAATCCATTGAGGACCAACCTTGAAAGTGTCGCCCGGATTGTGAGTTGAAGTTACTTTAGTTACTCCGACGTTATCAGAGAACTTGGGAAGAGTCCATGACACCTGTGTACTTTGTCCATTAACAACTTTGTAAATATTTGGTGGACAGTAGACAACCTTTGGAGGTTCTTTATCTGAAATGATATAGTATGAATAATCATGGCTTTAATCAATGTATCAAGCATCGTTTAAAAACGAATGTAGTAGGACCGCTCAAACTCTCTTCAGTACTCACTGCCAGTTTTCAATTTTTTAAAACAGTCACAGACATTGACAAAGAAAGTGGCATGCATCTATGGTAGTTTGCCCCCGTCCCTTTCAGCATGTATCAGGAAATGTGAGATCACTGACTCAGTGATAATGTTTCTTGAAAACCTTCTTTTTGCCCTCAAGAAGTCGTGCTAGATTCGTGGGTCCGAATCTTAATTTAGGAGACTCATGATCAAGTAGATAGCTTTTATCTTTAGCGTTTGTTTCTCCCCCTCAGAAACGTTTTGCGATGATGTTTAGCTTTATTTAAAATACATATAATAATGATGATGATGATGATGATGATGATGATTATGGGATTAACAGTGGATTCCACTGAGTGGCTCTTCTTCCACTAGATTCCAATTGGAATTTAGAACTTGATTTTTACGGAGGAAGGAAAAACCGGAAAACCCTCGAAGCACAGGGAGAAAACCATCAGGCAAGTCTACTCACATACGACATGGAGCCCGGCAGGACTCGAGCCCGGGTCGCATTGGTGAGAGGCAAGCGCTCTTACCGCTAAGCCACCCGTGCTTCCCTAAAGGGGGAAGCACGGGTGGCGTAGCGTGCTTTATGGGGAGTTGACTCTAGGGGAGTTTATACCTTCAATGATGATATTTGTAGTGCACTGTGCAAAGTCACCATTTTTGTTGGTAGCTTTGTAGGTCAGCTTAGTTGTACCAGCTGGGAACACAAGACTCGTTCGATATTTTTCTGGAAACATTTTAACGTCATCAACATTGCTCCTTGGCTTTGAAAGCAAGGCTGTGACGTCAGCATGAGAAGCGTTCGGGGCTAATGTAACCATGACTGATGTTGGACAGTTGATCCAAGGTTTAACAAATACTGAAAGAAACGCAATGAAAGACTCGATTATTTTCTTTTTACAACCTCTTTTTCCAGTTCCAGCATCCCTTCTCGTCCGGGTAAATAGACCTCTAGATCGCCAAAATGTTTTCGTTTAACAAAGCTACTTTTCGTGATCTTGATCACGACAAGCCAGGAAAAGTGATTGAAGAATGCATCATTACTTTTCTAACCTTTGACACAAGTCGCTGGAGTGCTGTTACTCCAAGCACCACTTTTTGTACAAACTATTTCAGAATTCTGATCATTTTTCAGGGTATAGCCTTTGTTGCACTGATAATAGCAAGATTGCTTAAAGGTGTTGCCAGTAGTGCTACAGAATGGTGGATAGACGTATCCATTGGCTGGTGGGGTAAGACTTGGACATCTTTTTGCTGAAAACATACAACAAAACACAAAAGGTATTGATATTTCTTTCTTTGACCTCTTCAGCCATATCTGAAGAGTATCTGGAAAAAAGCGCCTATAGTGCAAGCTTTCAGGCAAAGGCCAGATTGTTGTACCGGACGGCAATACGCTACGGATATGGGTAGTCCTTATGACAAGCCTTGTTCAATGGCTTGCCTTGGACCAAAGATGCGCTACCTTCACTCTTCTGAATACGTTACTAGATAAGGATTTATTAATCTCGCTTTTTCCAATTAAATAATTAAATAAAGAAAAGGCTTGGTTAGTGGCATGGCCAGATCAAAGATGCTATCATTGCGCACAAGGTATATCAACCGTAATCGATTTCTTAACCCCTCTTATACCGATATAAGAAAGATAAGACCAAAGACTTTACGTTCAAAGATGTTAATAAGTACTTGGTTTTACGATGCAAAGATTCACATTCCCTCGGGATTCACATTTTCAACTGAGTCATGCAGTGACTATTTGACGATATCAAAAAATGAATGAAACAATACCAAAGGTACTCACGTCTACAGTAAATTAGGGCCATATCCCAGCCGGAAGTATCCAAACACGTCATGGTATTCTTGCTTGGATCTGGCAGGAAGTATCCTGCTTTACAGCTAAATGTACATTTGTCTCCAACTTTCCTTCCATTTTTACCAAGCATTCACTGGGACTTACCAAAGTACCTTGCGACTCGAATACTGGGTGGCATGTAATAACTGCAATACATTTTAAAAAGTTATTTTACGGCATAGTATCGATGAACAGTTAACTTGTTAAAAGAGCTCGCACTGTTCACACTTTATGAACGTCTCACATCTCACTCGTTTGCTCTTCGTATT
The DNA here is from genome assembly GCF_029948245.1 of Actinia tenebrosa. Lineage (NCBI taxonomy): Eukaryota > Metazoa > Cnidaria > Anthozoa > Actiniaria > Actiniidae > Actinia > Actinia tenebrosa. Next base: position 9,836,016 of record NW_028292583.1, read on the forward strand.
CATTAATATCACTTTAACTGAACCGATTTACCATCTTGAGGCGATAAATACTTTGATATCATAAACTCAAAATCTACATTTGAAAAAAATTTTCTTTCATGGTTGCTCTTTATTTTCTTATTAACCGTTGACTTGCGCCGCGATCGCACCGATGAGTACACTTTGTTTTCGAAAGATGCCGACACAATGAACATTAGAAATGGAGAGACTAAATATATGATATAAGCTCTAAAGGTGGCTTTATCCATTGAGTAACGAGTCCACTTACGTTCACACCGTCTTTTGTTGTTGGGTATGTATTTGAATCCTTTCTTGCAACGACATTCATAGATTCCCTGATAGTTATAGCAGGTTGTAGATTGATCATCACAGACGTCTGTTTTACGTGCGCACTCATCAATATCTAAAAATACATCAGATCAAAGTCAGTTATATCGCCGCGCCTTCCCGAGATACGTCAGTACGATATTCATCCTTGAAGTGAATACGAGCGGCCGATTTGTATGAGCATTTACAGGGACGAGCCGTTGTGAAGCCAAAACAGATGAGACGCGAAGATTATATATTGCATGTCAATTGTCTAGGAGTATGATTTCGAGTTCTCCTATTTTTTTGTGTGACCGAGAAATGCATTTTGGTTAAAGTTGAATTTAAATGACGACGATTCTGTATCTCAGATATAATAAGTAACTGATAAAGAGTAACTGATTCGAATTCTGTTGTGTTTTTCTCATTAATTATTCATAATTTTATAATATACTAAATAATTATCCCACTAGTGTAAATTAGTTTCATTTCCTGCCGTCGTCAGTTGTACTACAATAATTTTCGTCGGAGCCATAAAGAGCTTATATATCTATGGATCAGCACGCAGTTCACAGAAAATATCATCCATTTGAATAACTTTTCCTACCTCGACATCTCAGCTTGTTGTACAACTCAAAGCCACTGCGACAACTGCATGTGTAGCTGCCAACGTTGTTATGGCAGAATGTTTCACAGCCACCGTTTGCCAGAAGGCACTCGTTGTTATCTGTAAGATATTCAATAAGAATATTGAAAAAGCTGTTCCTACGAAAATATTCTAAAATTTCAATCTTTTTTCGACTCAACGATTTAATTAATTGTATTTTCGTATTTTCCATGCAATTTTTTTTATTTCAATACGAAGCTCCATCTCAGCCAAACGCCATCCCTAGATCCACTGTAATATATACCAGATAGAGTAATTGATTTCACCATGCATTATCTTACCTACGCAACTTCCATCTGAAGCTTTCTTGAATCCAAAAGGACAATTGGCTAAAACCATAAACAAATATAACATAGATAAAACTTAGACAGCGAGCCAATTAAAATGTAGAATGAAAACAATACATTCCAACTTGGGGTACTCGAATAATTGTTTTCTGCTGGTTTTTGATTGGCTCCACTACCCAAAGTTGGAATGTATTGTTTTTATTCTACAATTTATTTGGTTCTCGCTGTCTATGTGGCCCCAGTTATAGTAGTTCCACTGTAAATCATTCTAAAAAGAACGAAAAAGAAAAAAGAAACTAAGAAAAAAACGACAAAACGCAGCGACCGTTGATAAATCAAAAGCACCGACTAAATCCAACAACATATTTTCAAGATGGCGTCTATTTCCTCCCCTAAAACAGCCACACGATGCACTTCAATAAGCCTGAAGCGAGATGACGTTTTATCCTCGTCTCTAGACCATAATCCTTTTCACACTGCTTTTGTTCTTTAATTATGACTTTTGTTCCTTTATTCTCTAAAGAATCAAAAATTTTAATATGAAAGAATTTTAAAAACTATTATGGTATAGAGTCGGGATTAAAACGTCATCAAGCTTCAGGCTTATCGCAACTCGACACAGTTTTCCCCTCAACCTTGGAATGGCTAATGACATCGTGTTGGCATTATTTTTAGTGCACTTGCCTCTAATGTAGGTCCATTTGCCTGGATAGATGTCTCCTTGATAGTTCACAAACACATAACGACGACCATTGGAAACGACTAGTACCTGTTACAGAAAATAAAGTTATTAGCCTATAGATAGCCTGCGCAGTGGCGCTTTGGGGAGAGGGACTGGGAAGGAGGGAAGAGAAGTCCCCAAAGCGCCGCTACGCAGCTGTGATCACCGACGATTATAAGGACACTTTTCAGAGTAGGTCTCTGTAAGACTCAAGCAAAGTGGGAAATGAAATTTTTTGACCACCCTTGAAATTTGGTGTGTGAGTAGGCCTTTATATGGGATTCACAAAAACAACAACAATTTGGTCACCAAATGTATTGTTGCCATGGAAACGGCCAGTGTTTTATAAGACCTTAATTTCCAATTTTTGGAATAAATTAAACCCACTCGAAGGTAAAATTCAATGCTGTGTTTCTCATACATGTTAAACTTAATTTCCTTAAAACTTTCGTCAATTATAAAGTATCTTTTCTAGTTTAGAAAAATACCAATTATTGTTAGTTTGTTATTTTGTACATGAAATATTCGTGCCTTCAAGTAACCGATGTATCAACTGTTTTAGCAACAAGATAAAATGGTCAAAATGTTTTTTGGTCGTTCTCCAAAAGTATTGCATTTCTAATATAGAGGCTTGGTGGGAAGTTTTCTGAAACATTGAAGTTACCAAATCGTGCAAAATCTCTGCGGGTACAATCATCTTTAGTCCTTGGATAGTCAAATTATAAGGCCTAAAATTCAAAATGTCCTAAATTCAACCATATCAAAGCTTCGAAAATTAGCACCAAAAAGATGCCAATACGCTAAACAAGTATTAGAGGTTGAAGGATAAAACCTAAATAACAAAATCCTAGCAAAAAAAAATAATGTCCTAGTCTGCAAACACGGTAAAAGAATTTTTTATTCAAAGTAAACAATGGGTTATTTGCAATTTTCGTCATTTTCAACCTACCTTTATCGTTTCATTGTGACTTTTGTGGCGCTCAACTTTCCAAATTTTCACAAGGAAATGTTTCTTGGAGACTCAATAAGCATTTAGAGAACTAACCTTGGTCGTAAAGAGCTAAAATCCAAGCAATAATTAAGTGGTTCTATAAAGGATTACAACAGAATACACAAGTCATCGAATTCTCGTTCGAAGCAATACAGCATTTATAGTTTCTTCGAGCTTCAAAATTCCTGCATTTCGTGACAGAATTACCTGTAAGCTGTTATTTAACATATATGCTGAACTTTTGAAGGCTACAAAGTAAAAAAATATGCTTATTTTGAGAATATTTGAAAGAAAGAATTCTTGATCTAAAGTTGTTGTTCTCATTTTCAACCGCTGACCGGAAGTTTGGAAAAATGAACGAGACAGATTTTGTGGTGACCAGACATCTTCAAACATTCGGCCTTAGCAAATGTACTCACTTAGTCAATGAATCCGATTTATTACTCTGCCGCGCAGGTAAGTATAATTACAGGTATTTCATGTTCAGCCAAATATGACCCATTTTAACTCACATATTACAACATTCAATCTTATGTGTACAATTCGCTGACCGGAAGTTTGGAAACTGATGATTTTCTCTGATTGGACCTGACAATTCGAGAGACATCCTCTCCAGTAAATTCCAAGCTTATCACGATGGTGGTTGCATATACAAATTTATTAGAATCTTTCAGTGATATGTCAAAAAATCCTGTTGCGGGGTTAACTCGCAACGGCAGATCTAGGGGAGGGGTGCATGGGGATTTTGTTTCCCTTCCCCCTAGATCCCTAGATGAGCTGTTATCTACTGCATTATTGGGGTTTGAGTTTGTAAGCAAAGGGTGCACTCCCTCCTAAAACGAAAATCCTGGATGGTGTCTCCCCCAATAGGAAAAATCCTGGATCCGCCCATGACTTGCACGGCAATTATATACCAGCATGCGAAGAATAAATTCTTGACAAGAGCGCAGTGAAAACAGAAGTGAAAGATCGTCAAGGTAGTCGGCATGCATGCTTCGAATAACTTGTTGGTTTTTTTAAAATACTTTATCACAAGATATACCTCCTCTTCCGCTACTAAAAACTTTGTTCCTACAACTATTTTCACATAAACTTGTCAAAATAGAAATTCGAAACTAAATTATTAAGTTTAAAGGGGGACTAACATGAAAATCCTCCGAAATTTAATTTGACAAAAGCATCAATCGAATAATCTTTAAGGGTTTAATAATCGCTGGTTAAATTATTATTTTAATATTCCAATGGGAAGTATTATATTTTTATGAATTTTCATAGGTGTCTGTGACGTCATACACTCAACACCAAACATCGCTCCATACATTTCTTTGTAAATAATTTCATGTTTTACTCTTTTTCTATTGAACACAAAGGTCCGCTGAAAACTTAACTTTCGAACTTGTGGTTAGACTGAGTATAAAACTAGCGGAAATTTTGACTACAAACTACAAAGAAATGTATGGAGCAATGTTTAGTGTTGAGTGTATGACGTCACAGACTCCTATAAAAATTGGTAAAATATAATACTTCCCACCCAAATATCAGAAAAAAACTTTAACCAGTGATTATTAGACCTGTAAGGGTTATTCTAGTAAAGGTTTCAGCAGAATTAAAATTTGGATGATTTTCGTGATGGTCCCCCTTTAATTATTGTAGAAAAGAATAAGGTCGATAAATGACATAACACAAATTATAGTCATTTACGAATGGCTGAACATGAAATACCTGTAATTATACTTACCTGCGCGGCAGAGTAATAAATCGGATTCATTGACTAAGTGAGTACATTTGCTAAGGCCGAATGTTTGAAGATGTCTGGTCACCACAAAATCTGTCTCGTTCATTTTTCCAAACTTCCGGTCAGCGGTTGAAAATGAGAACAACAACTTTAGATCAAGAATTCTTTCTTTCAAATATTCTCAAAATAAGCATATTTTTTTACTTTGTAGCCTTCAAAAGTTCAGCATATATGTTAAATAACAGCTTACAGGTAATTCTGTCACGAAATGCAGGAATTTTGAAGCTCGAAGAAACTATAAATGCTGTATTGCTTCGAACGAGAATTCGATGACTTGTGTATTCTGTTGTAATCCTTTATAGAACCACTTAATTATTGCTTGGATTTTAGCTCTTTACGACCAAGGTTAGTTCTCTAAATGCTTATTGAGTCTCCAAGAAACATTTCCTTGTGAAAATTTGGAAAGTTGAGCGCCACAAAAGTCACAATGAAACGATAAAGGTAGGTTGAAAATGACGAAAATTGCAAATAACCCATTGTTTACTTTGAATAAAAAATTCTTTTACCGTGTTTGCAGACTAGGACATTATTTTTTTTTGCTAGGATTTTGTTATTTAGGTTTTATCCTTCAACCTCTAATACTTGTTTAGCGTATTGGCATCTTTTTGGTGCTAATTTTCGAAGCTTTGATATGGTTGAATTTAGGACATTTTGAATTTTAGGCCTTATAATTTGACTATCCAAGGACTAAAGATGATTGTACCCGCAGAGATTTTGCACGATTTGGTAACTTCAATGTTTCAGAAAACTTCCCACCAAGCCTCTATATTAGAAATGCAATACTTTTGGAGAACGACCAAAAAACATTTTGACCATTTTATCTTGTTGCTAAAACAGTTGATACATCGGTTACTTGAAGGCACGAATATTTCATGTACAAAATAACAAACTAACAATAATTGGTATTTTTCTAAACTAGAAAAGATACTTTATAATTGACGAAAGTTTTAAGGAAATTAAGTTTAACATGTATGAGAAACACAGCATTGAATTTTACCTTCGAGTGGGTTTAATTTATTCCAAAAATTGGAAATTAAGGTCTTATAAAACACTGGCCGTTTCCATGGCAACAATACATTTGGTGACCAAATTGTTGTTGTTTTTGTGAATCCCATATAAAGGCCTACTCACACACCAAATTTCAAGGGTGGTCAAAAAATTTCATTTCCCACTTTGCTTGAGTCTTACAGAGACCTACTCTTCATATCTAAAACAAGTAAAAACGTGTTTTGATACGAATTGCAGCTTGAGGATGTTCACAAGAGGCGAGACTGTAACTGTTAAGATGTGCAAGTCCATCAACAGTTATCAAGCGGTTGAAACTCGTAAAATTTACCCTGTCTACCCATAATCCTTTTCGGTCTCAGCTTTGTAGCTTTTCAACTTTATTGGACTAAGTGTAAAGTACCTTTTTAATTGGCCATGAGGATGACGACCCAAAATGAAGGTAGATTTCCACGCCATTCAATTCGCCAACATCACGATCGTTCAGTCCGCGAAACGCGTATTTACTGAAACGAAGAAAAATGATTTACTTTGAACAAGTGAAACGTAAAAACATAGTAAAAATGTAATCGCTTATAATCGTTGGGGCTTATACATGTGGGTTATCATTCTAGAAGAGTGGATTTATTTAACAATTCATTATCGGTAAATATTCACCATAAGCAATAAGCCTGAAGAGTCCTCGCCACAGGCAACCCAATCTCTTGTTCTGTTGTGTTGTAGTATTCGTGTAAAGTTAGTACGTTTAAGGAAAAAAAGGCTTTCCTTGATAGCTTGTATGTTTTGCTGATTTTGAGAGACATCAGAAGATACAACAAGCTATCAAGGAAAGTCGTTTTTATTCTTAAAAGTTCTAACTTTAAACGCTACGAAATATTACCGTTAATATTCAAATACACAGCAGAACAAGAGATTGGGCTGCTTGTGGCTTCGCTGGCCATGAGCTCATGTACGACGAGTGTGAGTGGAATGACCGTTAATTAAGTATTGCCAGAACACTGCCAGAACAAATTCAAGCAGATAGGATTCGTACCTAAGTCGTTTAAAGGTTCCTCCTCGTGGGGTAAGAATGTGTGCAGAGGAAGTTCCAATGTCACCAACGAATTTTATCTCCACGCGTGAGCTGGTATCGGACGAACCAGTAATAATCAACACCGTATAAGATCCTGCATCAAAATGAGAAATATAGCAGTGATGGTTTCAAGTTTTTACATGCTTCAAATTAAAATAAAGTTTGATTATGATGCCATTTTTTTCAGATTGAAAGTAAACAAGATCGAGTTGCCAAAGCAACGAACAATAGTGAGTAGTTTCAGTTTGTTTGTTGTCAGTTGAGAGAAAAGGAAGCGGTGTCGCAGTGATATGTGTATCCCCGAGTATTATGTATCCCCGTACCCAGATCCCTAGTGATATGTGTATCCCGTCCAGGGATATCTGTATCCCCCCAACCCCCTCCCCCTTATGTCATAGTGCGAAAGATATTTCGCGGGAAAATTAACTCAATCAACTGGAGAATAAAGACGGAATCTTCAAAATATACGAGTCTTGTAGATTATCTTAGAAATAAAACTTATCCTCAAAATTATTCTAAGCAGGAAAAACTTGTTTTACGACGATCATCTAAGAATTACGAATATGAAGAGCAGTCCAAAATACTGTTCTATCTTGACAAAAATGCGAAAGATGGTTCAGTACAAAAACGAATAGTGATACGTGAAGAAGAGAAACAGCGAGTGTTCAATGAATGCCACTCATCTGATTTCGCTGGCCATGCTGGCAGGGACAACACCGTAAGAAAAATTAAGGATCGCTACTACTGGCCAAATTATTATAAGGAGACAATCGAACTGGTATGTATAAATCCCACTTTTAGACACCTCCTCTGTTGAGCTCCCTCTGTTCTCGGTTCGTTAATACTTCGTCGTGGTGAAACCACTGAGCAGGATCGGCACAAATCTTTATTCCACTGCTACTGTAGGCTGCGTTCATAATGTACGGCAGAGAGGGCTGAGGAATTTTTTACAGTAAGAAAATTATATATGATACCCCTTCTAATAAGGGGGGAAATGTGCAACCTCCTAGAATAGGCCTAAAAATTGTCACATCCCTCCTAAACTATGGATGTCAGTCTCCAAAAAAAAATCAGAATTCCCCCCAAAACTCATTAAAAAAATTTCTGATACCCAACAAATTTCACCTGCCCTCCTCCCCCCCCCCCCCCCTCCCCCCGTCATGCATTATGAATGCAGCCTAAACATTGTTATATTTATAAGGTTCTCAAAAAAGTGCTCTATTTCCTTGAGATTCAGCAATGTGATCGCTGTCAGCGTAATTCCTCTGCTGGACCAAAAACCACCTTTGATGTTCTGCACCCTATAAAGGTGGTCTCGAAGGCATGGTACTTGGTTGGAATTGATCTCATCCAAGCAACAAAGACATCGAACAAGGGAAATAGATACTTATTAACCTTAACCGACTACTTTACGAAATATGTTGAAGGACACCCCCTACAAGACAAAAGTGCTTCCAGTGTGGCCCGTGCCCTATACTCTGCCTTCTGCAGACATGGAGCTCCAGCACACATAATTTCTGACCAAGGGAGAGATTTTGTAAATCAAGTGAGTTTTTTTTTTTTTTTTTTTTTGTGAACAACGCAGGCCCATAGAGTACAAACACTAAAATTAGCAATCCTTTGTACTATTTTATTAGTGCTAATTAAAACAATTATAGAATCTTGCATTATTAAGCACAATTTATCTTGCACACTTTTATTGTTTGTACTTTAATTAGGGGTTCCAATATGATTTTCATTTCTATGACATTGTGCCAATTTAGCATGGTTATTCTTATATGGCCCAATATATGATTAGCCATGCTAGCTAAATTGGCACCATCTGTAAATGAAGTTTAATATTATTGCTATTTATTTGTCTATCATCTTACCTCCCAAATTTCTCCACACACACACACATCCTTCCAACAACTGCTCTAGGCACCAAAACATTGGCCTATAAGTTAAATTATCTGTAATTTCACAATGTATTTTAAATGTTTTTATTCTTTTCAGGTATCAGAATCCTTGTTCTCCAAGTTCAATGTGAAACAAAGAATAACATCCCCTTATCATCCGCAATCAAATGGTTTAGATGAAAGAACAAACCAGTCCATTAAAAGGTACTAAAAAATATGAAATAAACTGTGCAATATTTAACAAACATGTCTTCTAATACATCCAAATATATGATCGAATTAGACTGATAAATCATCAAACAGACTCTTCTCACAACTTTTTTTCCAGGACATTGAGAAAAGTAATGGATGACAAAGAGGATATGTGGGATGAGTATGTAGAAGGTGCTCTATTTACTATAAATACCAATGTGTCTACTACCACCAAATACAGTCCCTTTTACATGATGTTTGGTAGACATCCTAGGCTTCCATTGGAAGTGGAAAAGCAAGAGAAGGATCTTCAAGAGTCAGATCTCAATAAGATACTTGAAACATTAAATAGCAATGATGCAGTTCCCTCACACATTGAAGCCATTTGCAAGCTGCAAGAAGAGCTTTTTCCTGTGGTAGAAACCAATATAAAGGTGGCCCAGGAAAAGCAAAAAGCACAGTACCAGAAGAGGGTAGGGAAAGTGCAATGTCCATTTAAAACAGGGGATGTGGTGCTTAGGAGGAATATGATACAAAAAACAAAAAAGGGACATAAGATGGAGGATCAATGGCTTGGGCCTTATATAGTTTCGCAATTGAATACTGAAAAAGGGGTATGTAGGCTCATTAATAGTAATGGAAAGCAAATAGCAAATCAAATCAACATTAAACAGCTTAAGCCATACATAACCCCATGCCCACCAGCTACCACGGCCAGTCAAGTCCCCAGTCCACCAACTACCACGGCCAGTCAAGTCCCCTGTCCACCAACTACCACGGCCAGTCAAGTCCCCAGTCCACCAACTACCATGGCCAGTCAAGTCCCCAGTCCACCAACTACCATGGCCAGTCAAGTCCCCAGTCCACCAACTACCACACCCAGTCCAGTCTCTAATCCAGCCACTAAGTCCAGTCCAGTCTCCAATCCAGCCACTAAGTCCAGTCCAGTCTCCAATCCAGCCACTAAGTCCAGTCCAGTCTCCAATCCAGCCACTAAGTCCAGTCCAGTCTCTAATCCAGCCACTAAGTCCAGTCAAGTCTCCAATCCAGCCACTAAGTCCAGTCAAGTCTCCAATCCAGCCACTAAGTCCAGTCCAGTCTCTAATCCAGCCACTAAGTCCAGTCCAGTCTCTAATCCAGCCACTAAGTCCAGTCATCAAGTCCCAAGTCCACCAGACACCAAGTTCAGTCAAATTTCCACCCTAACAGATGGCACTTCATGGGATGAAAAAATTGAATCACTAGAAGAAAGTGATATAGTCCAGCTTTTTATGAAAGTAAAAAAGGAACTTGAGGATATCGAGGCTGGCAATGGAAAAAACTGGCGTTTTGACTTATACCAGACAGGTAAAAGTGAGGATAAACCAGAGCTTCGACATAAAGACCTTCCATTCCATGTCCATATTGGAAAGTACACTGATGAACACCACGATATTGTGCTTGACCAACTGCGTCTGAGTTTTCCAGCTGCAAATAATGAGTGCATACTGAAAGTTCTCTTTCCAGAGGCTTTCATACGTATGACCAGAGAGGTTTTAGGTATCCCACTCAGTGAAACTGTTAAGTATCTAAAGTTTGGTCAAAAAAAGAAAAAACCAAAGAAGCGTCAGCTGCCACTAGACCTCAAGACCACCACCAATGTCCCCAAGCCAAAAAGAACTAAAACTTCAGAGGAAGAGGAATGCATCATCACAGGGGTAACAAAGATGAGCAAAGAGTCACAGCACAAAATGAAAAATCCTGAATATCATATAGATGACAGTGATCGAGAAACAATTTTAAAGAATGGATGTTTGACAGATATACACATTGGGAAAGCACAAAATCTGTTGAAAGAAAAACATCCCCATATCCAGGGCCTGCAATCAACAACACTAGGCATTGTTGTGCAATTTGATGTGATATGTGGTGAATTTGTACAAATTCTTCACACTGATTCATACCACTGGTTGTGTGCCAGTAATATCGGCCTGGAAAAACCAAATGTTGTAAACATTTATGATAGTAAATACAATGGAATAAAAATGTTCACTAAAAAGCAGATTGCCTCCTTGCTACACACTCCCTCTGATGAAATCATATTGCAAGTGCAGCCAGTAACCCAGCAAAACAATGGCTTTGACTGTGGTGTATTTTCAATTGCATTTGCAGTTGCTTTATGTAATGGTGTTGATCCGTCAACATTAAACTTCAAGAGGAGAGATATCAGGAGTCATCTGTGGCATTGTTTAACAAATAAGAGCATGGAAATGTTTCCCACGGTTTCCACAAGTTCAAGCAATTCTCCAACTGGACCAATGAAAACTGTGAAAATTCAAATATACTGTACTTGCCGACTTCCATACTCAAGCAAAGACGATATGGTTGAGTGCGTAAGCTGTGCAAAATGGTACCACAAGGAATGCCAACAAGTACCAGACAGAGTTTTCAGAAGAAAAAATATGCTCTGGAAGTGCAGCTTCTGTGCACAGGGTTGATCTTTATAATTCATCGTATCTCAGATGAAACATGTCATGTTATTCTTGCTTTTCCTTCTTGCGTTATGTATTAACTGCATGAATTCATGATTGTAACTGGAGCTAGGCTTAAGCTTCTTCATTACTTTTACATGTTCTTTATTAAAAGCTTATAATTGTTCCAACTTGTATCCAATATCGTGTATACAGTACACATACATTCTCAATCTAGGGATAAGAATAAGCCTCAGTATTGTAAATAAAATAAAATCAGTTTCACATTTAATATATGAGACTTAATATGCCTTAGTAATTTTGCTTTGATTTTGTTGCCACATGGTTGTTTGCATTGAGGTAAATATATATGAATGTAATAATCTTATATATTTCATTTTCAGAAGTATTAAGTCTTTCTAATTCAACACAATAGTTACTATAAACGTTTTTATTCTTCTTCTTTATCTTGATATTTGAATTATTAAAACTTTCTATCATTTTGTTGTCCAAAGGGGAGTTTGTTTTTTCTCGGATTTCGATACCGTGCCGCGCCCGGCCATCGCGTAGGAACTCAAACTCTTGCTTACCTTTCCAGGCTAAAATTCCACAATTGCATGGATGGTAAAATATCGATCATGCATTTCTTTTTCTCATTTATGTAATCGAATACTTGTCCAGTGTTATGTGTATCCCTACCAGGGATACACGTATCGCTAGGGATCTGGGTACGGGGATACACATATCACTAGGGATCTGGGTACGGGGATACAAAATACTTGGGGATACACATATCACTGCGACAGCGGACTTGTGCATGACGGCGTCATTTGATTCCCACTACAAAAAATCCATTGCACACTTTTTTTTTTGTTCAGAGCACCAACTGTTTTGCTATTATCATGAGAAAATACCAATTTTAATAAGAAAGTAAATTTGCGAAGCATCTCATGCTAATGGAAGTCAAATAACGCTGATGCAAACGTCCTATTGTTAAGAATCTGAAGAATGGTAACGCCTGACGCCGAACATGATCTTCCAGAAACTATACCTAGTAAATAACTCGCTTTAAAATTTTCTGTTAAAGGGCAAGAGTCTTGCAAGCCAACTTTTAAGATTCGACTTTCGTTCAGCTTTCATATAAAGTATACCTTTACAATTGGTGTTTTTTTAAATGGTCAAATATTTCTACACCAAATGGGTTGAGTAAACTGAGTTGATACTACGGTTCATTACCCTGACCTGACCTTAGTTTTAATTAAGTAAACACCAGGATACAGTTTTAAGACGTAATTACACGATTCACAATCTTAAAACTAAACTGGCATTTTCTATATTTTATTTAAAAAAGACTAGTACAGGGATTTGATACGGTCATTTAAGATAAGAAAATCGTACGATCAAATTTATCAATAATCACTTAAAACTTACTTGAATGGACAACAGTAAAACAGCCAAAGAGAAAAAGCAAAATTACACTTCCCTTGAACTGCATCTTGAACTTCGTCTTGCTTGCTCAGTTCAGCCAAAACTTCGATCAACCAGGCGAGAAATTCAAGTGATCAATCTGCTGTAACGACGCGGCTGCTTTATACTAGCGGCGTTGCCAACGCATAAAGACTCAGATCATGAGGGATTACGTAACAATAAGGTATTATTAGTAAATAATAAGGTATTATTAGTAAAAAAGTTAATGACTAACAGTTTTTTTAACAGCTTTCCTATTAAAGTTTTAGTACTTTAGTTTCGAAGGTCCACATTAGAGAGTTTTAGATTGACTTTTTTTCTCCCCGCAAACGGCAAACGTGACCATGTTTTCATAGTTTTCCTGTATTTTACTTTACCTTTTACAAACCTTCTCACCAAAGACAAATATTCTTTTGTTTTTCTACTACTTGGACTTTTTTGCGATTCTTTTTAAGCTATTTAAAATAATTTTTAAATGGTCAACTGACGTTTCACGTTTGCCGTGAACGTAAATCTAAAACTCTATTATCGCGACTTCTCCCCTACACCGCTAGGTATATATTCAACAGCCACTTGGCAAAGTTGTATCAATTTATATAGATCTTTATAGATTTGAAGAACTTTAGCCGTCTACTAATAAACGTTACTTTGTTCGCTTGTTGCTTTTTTCTTTTCTGGTTACCAAGGTGATTAAATATCTATTTTCATAGCCGTTAATGCCCGCCTGCAACATGACACTATGAGGAAAATTAAAACCCAGATGTTTAGACGCTGTTCGGGTCGTATAAAAATAACGATGATTTATAATGATTTATGGTTATATAGCGTCCTTTCTATACGGATATAATCAAAGACGCTTTACATTTATCAAGCCAGGCAGAATTATAATTTTTCAACGTTAGCATTTTACAATTTTAACAGCAATTTTTTCTCCGGAGACCGGAGGGGGAAAGTGCTAAATTGATTACTATGTGAATCTTAAGTCCCAGCACAGTCTCGGAGTTCGGAGAGAGGGTTTCAATATTGACTAGTGTATACTCATGAACGAAAATCAAAGTCTGACAAGTATCCTCAACGAAATTTTTTTAAAAAAACAATTCTCTTTCATACAAAGATAATATTTTATGAAACTGAAGCCAGAATGAACAAAATTAAACCCTCAAGTCAACTGTAGATTTCCCAAGAAAGAATATACGATCATTAGGATGACATGACTACAAAATAATTTTACTTTTTTTGTAATTTTACTTTTATTGTCTTGCTCTCGTGTTTCAGTTGGTGATTAACATCACACTGATATCGACCCAAAAATTAAAGTTTAAACTACTTAAACCACTTACTGCACACTTAATTAATTAACGTTTGTAATATCGATCTTAACTTTTTTTTTTACTTTTTCTATTGAATAAATATAAAACACGTTTTTTAGTCCTAAAAACACTTGCTCAGTTCTCTAAGTAATATGTACAGCATGGGTGACCGTGTTGTATACATTTTACAAACTCGAGGCGTAGCCGTGAGCAACTTATGAACCCTGGAATGACGAGTAGGGAAGAAGTTACTTCAAATAACGGAGCGACGACGAAATTCAATGATACGGAAAGTACAATTTGACAATTCGTAGCGTACAGGGTTTCAAACGATTTCGTTTATAACCGCACACATATTCAACTGATGAAGGATAATCTGTAGTCTCTTAACTGAACTAAAGAATCCTAGCGCCCTTGCTTGAAGGATTTTGAGAATTTGTAACAACATGACATGTGGTTAAATAATAACCCTTGTTAGCCTGGGGGAAAAAAAATGTCAATTCAATACTATAATCTATTCATAGACGTCTATCACAAGGTGTCATTCAAAGAGATTGTTAGTTTCACAGTATTTCTATGTAATGTTTAATAAACGAGCAAGAGTGTTTTATCGGGTATAAAACACGAGGCGTAGCCGAGTGGTTTTAGACCCGATAAGACACGATCTGCGAGTTTATTAAACGACTTAGAAAACTGATGATGTATGTTTTCATATTGTACAGAATACTTTACGAAATGAACCAAGTTTGATAGAGAAAATCCAAGTTAAAGTTTATGCAAATGAAGACGAATCTATATCCGATATAAAATCACCTTCATGGTCATGATTTCTATTGTGTTTTCGTCATGAATTATTAATGAGTTTTCTAAAGCCTTTTAGACAGTATTGTGGATTTGATATTTAAACACGTGTCTTTCGTCGTATTTCAACGCCTCATTAATGACACCAAAAGTTTCGAAATGTGCCAAGTAAGTATAGTTTCACACGTTTCTCTCCGAAAACAACGGCTGACCATTTAAAAAGATTTTCTTCGATACTTTTTATAAGATAACTGGCTCGTTCTCACTCACTCTAGATTTTTTTAAATCGATTGGATAAAAAGGAGGTGTCTTCGTTAAAAATGCGAAATACAGGTCTTCAGGGTCGTGACGAGCGAAGTGGAATCAGGAATCACATCAGCGAATCAGGGATCACAGAAGAGGGTTGGGGCTGGGGATTGGTATCCTTTTATATAAATTCAGGGATCAAGGGATTATTCATGGGATTAGGGATCCAAATACGTGAGTTTTGAGGATCATGGATCGACATTTTGTGTACGAATTTGGGAATAATCAAAAAAAAAACATTCCTCGTCACGACCCTGGTATCTTACCTTGAAAGGTCCTTTCACTGGATGTGATCTTAGCTTGAAAGGTCCTTTCACTGGATGTGATCTTAGCTTGAAAGGTCCTTTCACTGGATGTGATCTAAGCTTCCAAAGGTCCTTTCACTGGATGTGATCTTAGCTTGAAAGGTCCTTTCACTGGATGCGATCTTAGCTTCAAAGGTCCTTTCACTGGATGTGATCTTAGCTTCAAAGGTCCTTTTACTGGATGTGATCTTAGCTTCAAAGGTCCTTTCACTGGATGTCGGTTCTTTGATCTGTTGATTCTGACAAAAATTTTTCCCCCTTGCCTCACGGATACTGGTAATGTTGGTATTACAAATACGGCAGGTTTCGATGTGATTGGAAACAGCCGATATAGTTTCAACATTCTGGTCGCTGGTCAAGCACTTGAGCTGTATCCTTCTCTAGCTGTCTCCTTTCGCTTTTAAGATTTTTCTTTCCTAGACTCTTAGATATGCTTTATTTTTCTAATATATTCTTTTTATTTTCATTAAAAAAGAGACAAATTTCAAAAAAATAAATTTGACGTCAAACACGGAAAATGAGGCATCGTGGGATTCAATATTTACTAGGGTCTATAATTTTGACACGCAGAGTTCTTATCTACTAGCTTGACGGAAGTACTGTACTCTAACGGATGTAACTGGTCAGTTTTATTTCCTGCTGTTCCCGCTTTATTTTTTGTCTGTTACTGTGGTTCTTCAGTTGGTTTGGGCCTCCTTGATGGACGTGGTCCACGGGATGGACGTGGTCTCCTGGATGGACGTGGTCTCCTGGATGGACGTGGTGTCCTAGATGGACGTAGTCTCCTGGATGGACGGGGTCTCCTGGATGGACGTGGTCTACGGGATGGACGTGGTCTCCTGGATGGATGGGGTCTCCTGGATGAACCGGGTCTCCTGGATGGACGTGGTCTTCTGGATGGACGTGATATCCTGGATGGATGGGGTCTCCTGGATGGATGGGGTCTCCTGGATGGATGGGGTCTCCTGGATGGACGTGGTCTTCGGGACGGATGTGGTCTGCCAGATGGACGTGGTTTACCAGACAGGCGTGGTCTTCTTGCATCTTCTTCCTTCGGTTGTCGAGATGGTCTGTCCGGTCTTTTACGTTTCTGAAATTCTCTGTAACATTGGCGTCTTGCCTCTTTATCTTTTCCAGCATTGCGAAAACACTTGACGGCCTCCTCAAGGCACTTTCCCTGCAAGGATATAAAAAACCTTGTCATCTTGTTCAGTTTTGTTTAGTGGTGTCACCTTTTATGTGAATCAAAAGCTAACACCTATTTCTAATGCTTTTAATTTTCATTTTCATCGATCGAGTGAGATTCAGTACAATGTATACCAGTTGTCGAACATAAAATTATCTCCAATAAATATATCTTACATACCAAAATTGAAGTTGGATGAGGTCCTCCAGATGGGTGTGGTCTTCCAGATGGGCGTGATAGTAAGGCATCATGAGCATCCACCATCATCTATTGAATGGAAACATGCCAGTTTTAGTTATACATATAGTGTGCAAGTTACTGCTAAAATATAGCATTATGTAATATAAGTATTACACATAAATGGGAAGCAGGACTGCAAAATCAAAGAAGAAAAAACATTTTCATAATTGAAATTCGAAAACTGATAACTAAACTAACTTGTTTAACAAAACTACCTCAGAAAGCTAGTTTTACTTCTGTTTAAAGAAGACGGCCAAACAAGGAAGGATAAAGAAATTTATAACAAAACAAGGTTAGTTAGTGTGAACGGAAGGGGTAGTTCTTGAATCGCACACAGTTTTTTCGTAAACGAGGTGACGCAGGTCGTGGTGATAATTATACAACATATCATGTCAAGAAGTGTAAATGTGTTTCGGCTGGAGTGCAAAGAAAAAAACTAGCAAAAAGTCCACGAAAAATAGAAAAACTAGGAGGAAGTTTGATCCAAAGGCACACTAAACGCAATCGGTCACAAAATAACGTTGTATAAACACTTCCACAACAGTTAAGTTAATCAATCAAAAAGATATCAAACAATACAGGAATTCAGAAATAGTTATCTACATACGACTAGGTATTATATTACTAACAATTAGTTATGACTTAACAATTTCATGATCAACATCATCTTAGTCCATTTCTATTATGCTCAGTAATTTCTCATCTTCTTTTTCTGCTTTAAGGTGAGCCACAGAGGCCAGTACCAGAACAGCTACCAACAAGAACTTCATGATGTCTCCAGCTTTCTATCTTCTTTAATTTCTCTGCCTAAAGCTTGAAGCTGGTATAGAAATGCCGTCTAGTAGCAACGTTTTTATATGTTTTCTAATTCTCAATTTGCTTCAACAAAAAAAAAAAAAAAAAAAAAAGACTTTCTCTTTCTTATGTTTAAACAGCGGTGCTGGAAAGGGGTATTTTGAATTTCTGTCAATAACTTTACTTGTGGGGACTTCAATTTGGAAGCTGGCCAAACAAGATTTTATTTATAGATTGACCATAGTAATGAAAAAATCTTTTTTCAGCAAAAAACAAAAAGTTTCAAACAGGCGGGAAAAACGATAAAAATGATTTGGAGGAATATCATCTCATCAAAAAATATAAGCCATAATCCATGGAAATCCCCAAAAGATCAAAGTATGAAAAAATAAAATAGATGAAAGATTTCACACCTGGAAATACCCCCAATCCCAAGGGTATAGCCCATGGAACTCCCCAAAGCGTGGGAAACTTATCAATGACAGGTTTTACTTGGAAAACTTTCGAAAAACCCGAGAAAACCAAAACCCGTCATGCAAATGAGAGCGAGGAACGCCTGGTGATTTTCATCACTTTTACACCAACGGATTAAGCTCCAAATTAAACATTTTGAGCTGGTGTAAAAATCAAGATATTGACCAGGTGTTCCTCGTCCTTTTTATAAAGCTTTTTTGACAAAATGTTAACCCTTTTTCGAAAAATGCGTGGAAATGCCCCCAATCCCAAGGGTATAGCCCATGGAACTCCCCAAAGCGTGGGAAACTTATCAATGACAGGTTTTACTTGGAAAACTTTTGAAAAACACGAAAAAACCAAAACCCGTCATGCAAATGAGAGCGAGGAACGCCTGGTGATTTTCATCACTTTTACACCAACGGATTAAGCTCCAAATTAAACATTTTGAGCTGGTGTAAAAATCAAGATATTGACCAGGCGTTCCTCGTCCTTTTTATATAAGCTTTTTTGACAAAATGTTAACCCTTTTTCGAAAAATGCGTGGAAACGCCCCCAATCCCAAGGGTATAGCCCATGGAACTCCCCAAAGCGTGGGAAACTTATCAATGACAGGTTTTACTTGGAAAACTTTCGAAAAAACCAAGACCCGTCATGCAAATGAGAGCGAGGAACGCCTGGTGATTTTCATCACTTTTACACCAACGGATTAAGCTCCAAATTAAACATTTTGAGCTGGTGTAAAAATCAAGATATTGACCAGGCGTTCCTCGTCCTTTTTATATAAGCTTTTTTGACAAAATGTTAACCCTTTTTCGAAAAATGCGTGGAAACGCCCCCAATCCCAAGGGTATAGCCCATGGAACTCCCCAAAGCGTGGGAAACTTATCAATGACAGGTTTTACTTGGAAAACTTTCGAAAAACCCGAGAAAACCAAAACCCGTCATGCAAATGAGAGCGAGGAACGCCTGGTGATTTTCATCACTTTTACACCAACGGATTAAGCTCCAAATTAAACATTTTGAGCTGGTGTAAAAATCAAGATATTGACCAGGCGTTCCTCGTCCTTTTTATAAAGCTTTTTTGACAAAATGTTAACCCTTTTTCGAAAAATGCGTGGAAATGCCCCCAATCCCAAGGGTATAATTGCAGTTTGCTTGGAATTAAAACTTGCATATTGCAAAATTATCCTGAACATGATATCCTTATTTTTATTGATTTATAGCACAAGCAATATCATTACAGATGCTTAGTAACAGTAATCTAATTTTATAATCACTCTGAAATTTTCTTGGCTTAAACTCCACTTTGGCCTGAAATTTAAAAGGGAAAGATATTAGCATATTACTGTTTATCATTTTAAATATATTTCAACTTTTACAATACCAAAATCCTCAAGGATTGTTAGAAGAAAAAAAATAGAGGGTAAAAATAAAAAAAAGGAAGAGAAAGAGAAAGGGAAAAGATAGAGGGAAGAAAAGAAAATAGTAAGGAAGAAGCGAAGAATGAAGTAAATAAATGAGCAAAGAAAGTGACACGTAAAAATAAGAAAGAAATAAGAAAAGAAAATTGTGAAATGAAAAGGTAGTTTCCATTTTTATTATTTCTTAGATGCTATTAAAGATATAATCTTTAATATAAGAGTGATTTTCATAATTTAGCTATTAACCTCTATTAACGCATATTAATGTGTAATAGTGGTTATTAATGAGACAGCTAAGTATTGCAGTGAAAGTTTATTGACTGTATTTTATTACTTCGTTGTTTAAAGTCTAATGGGTAATAACTCCTACTAGTTTGTATTAATGATTATTACACTAACATTTATTTCACGGGTTTATGAAGATCACTCTATTCCATCAGCTAACCATTCCTACTAATTGATACTACATAGTCGTACCTGATCCCAGGTTGATGTTAACCTGTAAGTTCAGGAACTTGGTGTTCTTTCCAAAAACATTGGTAGCCACACAGGAGTACAGGCCTTGGTCGTGTTCTGATGCTTTTTGAATAATGTAACGAATACCAATCTGTTTGCCACCTTCTACTATAGACTCAATCTTAACCGGGCCGCCAAAGCCATCTACAGAAATAAAAAGTTATATTAGATGGTCCATGTACGCTCAATTCATTACAGCGTTCAAACGAGCCATGTCGAGTAGCTAAATAACTTACTTGGGTGCTTATAGAATCCTAAAAATCAAGGTATCAATTTCTTACCGGGTGTAGGTCTGGCTTTGACTATTTTTATTGATGGTGTTGGTGGACCACCTGCTTTGCAGACGAACTCTACTCGATCGTTCTCATCGACATTGATATTCATTGGGCCAAACTCGGTTACGGTGGGCGCAACTAGAAGCAACGACATGGCGACATGATTAGCAAATATTCAATCGTGCCACGCACCCGGGGTCATAAGGTTATGACCCCTTGTTGAGTATGTTTTTAGCTAAAAGTAGCGTGTGACCAAATTATTAAAAATTTTAATTAATTATCAACAATTTTAAAATTAAAAATCATTATCAATCAAGTCTGTTATCTTAAGGTATATGTGTAATGAAAATACGAAATTTTCACATGGATATTCCTCTGGACTTTGATTGCCTATCATTCGGGTCTTGATCACTGAGTCTAAATCAGTGTTTGATACGCGATGTTCTGACTCGCTGTTGAAGCATATGTATTAGTAATGCATTTGAGAATAAATTGTCAAATATTTCATACTTTAATGTATGTTAGTATGTCATCGTAGTCGATACTATGTCTTGACCTAGGTAGATTCCACATTTTAATTGAAGTCATTTGTTTTGTCTGTTTAGTCACTGAAAACATTTATTTGTATTTACTTTAATATCTTAGTAGAGATAAGAATAATACGGATATTGAAATATTTCTAGATTTCCTATGGGAGAATGTAACTCTATTCATTCTTACTTCCACAGTCATCCTTTGAATTGGATCCCTTGAATTTGGTCATTAGTTTATCTGGACACTGCTTGCATTGGCTGGCTCCATAGATATCCGAGTAGTATCCCATCGAGCATTGCGAGCATCCATTGGGGTTCAGAGGCAAGTCAAAACCATCCTCAGACGATGTGCCAGGTTTACATTGATCTATAAAGGAGATTCAAAAATATCTCAGACTTTGTCTAAGATTAGAAACCTATGGCTTGTAGTACAACGTTAATATAAGGCCTTTAAAATAGGTTTCTTTTTTCCAAGAAAATTTGGCTCTCAACTTTTACCCATTTACTCAACCTAACAGACATCTCTTGAAAAGAATCTTGGATTTGAGGTATGAAGTGGCAGTTTTTTTAGTTCTAGGAATAATTTAAAGATGTTGCTTCGACTTCTTAACGTGAGTCGTTGCTCTAGCTTTTTATGCCTGAAGACAAAATGTGAAGAAATCTTACCGATGCAATCTTTGGATCCCGCTTTCACCGTGGACTTTCCTGCTGGGCATTTTGTACACTGAGCACTAGATTCTGCAAGACTTGTGTATCCTACAGGGCACTTGATACAGTCTTTAGCGCTAGAATCATACTTGTATCCGCGTGGACAACTTACTGAAGAAATAGAAACATCAAAATAAATTTGGAGGGAATTCTACACATACACACACCACTACCCAGGGAGAAAGAAAGCCGCACCCGGGAAGAAGGGCTGTAACAGGGACTGAGAAGGATTGTCACACCTCAGGGAGAAGCATATCACTTCAGGGAGAAGGATTTTCGCACGTCAGGGAGAAGGATGCCACACGTCAGGGAGAAGAATGCCATACGTCAGGGAGAAGGATGCCACACGTCAGGGAGAAGAATGCCACACGTCAGGGAGAAGGATGCCACACGTCAGGGAGAACGATTTTCGCACGTCAGGGAGAAGGATGCCACACCTTTGGGAGAAGGATATCACACGTCAGGGAGAAGGATGCCACACCTTTGGGAGAAGGATATCACACGTCAGGGAGAAGGATGACACACCTCAGGGAGAAGGATGACACACCTCAGGGAGAAGGATGACACACCTCAGTGAGAAGGGTGACACACCTCAGGGAGAAGGACGACACACCTCAGGGAGAAGGATGACACACCTCAGGGAGAAGGATGACACACCTTTGGGATAAGGATATCACACGTCAGGGAGAAGGATGACACACCTCAGGGAGAAGGATGACACACCTCAGGGAGAAGGATGCCACACCTTTGGGAGAAGGATGACACACCTCAGGGAGAAGGATGACACACCTCAGGGAGAAGGGTGACACACCTCAGGGAGAAGGACGACACACCTCAGGGAGAAGGACGACACACCTCAGGGAGAAGGACGACACACCTCAGGGAGAAGGGTGACACACCTCAGGGAGAAGGGTGACACACCTCAGGAAGAAGGACGACACACCTCAGGGAGAAGGGTGACACACCTCAGGGAGAAGGGTGACACACCTCAGGGAGAAGGATGACACACCTCAGGGAGAAGGATGACACACCTAAGGGAGAAGGATGACACACGTCAGGGAGAAGGATGCCACACGTCAGGGAGAACGATTTTCGCACGTCAGGGAGAAGGATGCCACACCTTTGGGAGAAGGATATCACACGTCAGGGAGAAGGATGCCACACCTTTGGGAGAAGGATATCGCACGTCAGGGAGAAGGATGACATACCTCAGGGAGAAGGATGACACACCTCAGGGAGAAGGATGACACACCTCAGTGAGAAGGGTGACACACCTCAGGGAGAAGGACGACACACCTCAGGGAGAAGGATGCCAAACCTCAGGGAGAAGGATGAGACACCTTTGGGAGAAGGATATCACACGTCAGGGAGAAGGATGACACACCTCAGGGAGAAGGATGACACACCTCAGGGAGAAGGATGACACACCTTTGGGAGAAGGATGACACACCTCAGGGAGAAGGATGACACACCTCAGGGAGAAGGGTGACACACCTCAGGGAGAAGGGTGACACACCTCATGGAGAAGGACGACACACCTCAGGGAGAAGGGTGACACACCTCAGTGAGAAGGGTGACACACCTCAGGGAGAAGGACGACACACCTCAGGGAGAAGGATGGCACACCTCAGGGAGAAGGATGACACACCTTTGGGAGAAGGATATCACACGTCAGGGAGAAGGATGACACACCTCAGGGAGAAGGATGACACACCTCAGGGAGAAGGATGACACACCTTTGGGAGAAGGATGACACACCTCAGGGAGAAGGATGACACACCTCAGGGAGAAGGGTGACACACCTCAGGGAGAAGGGTGACACACCTCAGGGAGAAGGACGACACACCTCAGGGAGAAGGATGACACACCTCAGGGAGAAGGGTGACACACCTCAGGGAGAAGGATGACACACCTCAGGGAGAAGGATGACACACCTCAGGGAGAAGGATGACACACCTCAGGGAGAAGGGTGACACACCTCAGGGAGAAGGGTGACACACCTCAGGGAGAAGGGTGACACACCTCAGGGAGAAGGATGACACACCTCAGGGAGAAGGGTGACACACCTCAGGGAGAAGGGTGACACACCTCAGGGAGAAGGATGACACACGTCAGGGAGAAGGATGACACACGTCAGGGAGAAGGATGGCACACCTCAGGGAGAAGGGTGACACACCTCAGGGAGAAGGATGGCACACCTCAGGGAGAAGGATGACACACCTTTGGGAGAAGGGTGACACACCTCAGGGAGAAGGATGACACACCTCAGGGAGAAGGATGACACACCTGAGGGAGAAGGGTGACACACCTGAGGGAGAAGGGTGACACACCTCAAGGATAAGGACGACACACCTAAGGGAGAAGGATGCCACACCTTTGGGAGAAGGATATCACACGTCAGGGAGAAGGATGACACACCTCAGGGAGAAGGATATCACACGTCAGGGAGAAGGATGACACACCTCAGGGAGAAGGATGACACACCTCAGGGAGAAGGATGACACACCTCAGTGAGAAGGGTGACACACCTCAGGGAGAAGGACGACACACCTCAGGGAGAAGGATGCCACACCTCAGGGAGAAGGATGACACACCTTTGGGAGAAGGATATCACACGTCAGGGAGAAGGATGACACACCTCAGGGAGAAGGATGACACACCTCAGGGAGAAGGATGACACACCTTTGGGAGAAGGATGACACACCTCAGGGAGAAGGATGACACACCTCAGGGAGAAGGGTGACACACCTCGGGGAGAAGGACGACACACCTCAGGGAGAAGGACGACACACCTCAGGGAGAAGGGTGACACACCTCAGGGAGAAGGGTGACACACCTCAGGGAGAAGGCTGACACACCTCAGGGAGAAGGATGACACACCTCAGGGAGAAGGACGACACACCTCAGGGAGAAGGGTGACACACCTCAGGGAGAAGGATGACACACCTCAGGGAGAAGGATGACACACCTCAGGGAGAAGGATGACACACCTCAGGGAGAAGGGTGACACACCTCAGGGAGAAGGGTGACACACCTCAGGGAGAAGGGTGACACACCTCAGGGAGAAGGATGACACACCTCAGGGAGAAGGGTGACACACCTCAGGGAGAAGGGTGACACACCTCAGGGAGAAGGATGACACACGTCAGGGAGAAGGATGACACACGTCAGGGAGAAGGATGGCACACCTCAGGGAGAAGGGTGACACACCTCAGGGAGAAGGATGGCACACCTCAGGGAGAAGGATGACACACCTTTGGGAGAAGGGTGACACACCTCAGGGAGAAGGATGACACACCTCAGGGAGAAGGATGACACACCTCAGGGAGAAGGGTGACACACCTCAGGGAGAAGGATGACACACCTCAGGGAGAAGGATGACACACGTCAGGGAGAAGGATGACACACGTCAGGGAGAAGGATGACACACCTCAGGGAGAAGGATGACACACCTCAGGGAGAAGGATGGCACACCTCAGGGAGAAGGATGACACACCTTTGGGAGAAGGGTGACACACCTCAGGGAGAAGGATGACACACCTGAGGGAGAAGGGTGACACACCTGAGGGAGAAGGGTGACACACCTGAGGGAGAAGGGTGACACACCTCAAGGATAAGGATGACACACCTAAGGGAGAAGGATGACACACCTCAGGGAGAAGGATGACACACCTCAGGGAGAAGGATGACACACCTCAGGGAGAAGGGTGACACACATCAGGGAGAAGGATGACACACCTCAGGGAGAAGGATGACACACCTCAGGGAGAAGGATGACACACCTCAGGGAGAAGGATGACACACCTCAGGGAGAAGGGTGACACACCTCAGGGAGAAGGTTGACACACCTCAGGGAGAAGGGTGACACACCTCAGGGAGAAGGATGACACACCTCAGGGAGA
This sequence comes from Actinia tenebrosa, assembly GCF_029948245.1. NCBI lineage: Eukaryota > Metazoa > Cnidaria > Anthozoa > Actiniaria > Actiniidae > Actinia > Actinia tenebrosa. The sequence goes on from NW_028292583.1 coordinate 9,861,621, forward strand.
AGGGTGACACACCTCAGGGAGAAGGATGACACACGTCAGGGAGAAGGATGACACACGTCAGGGAGAAGGATGACACACCTCAGGGAGAAGGATATCACACGTCAGGGAGAAGGATGACACACCTCAGGGAGAAGGATATCACACGTCAGGGAGAAGGATGATACACCTCAGGGAGAAGGATGACACACCTCAGGGAGAAGGATATCACACGTCAGGGAGAAGGATGACACACGTCAGGGAGAAGGATGACACACTTAAGGGAGAAGGATGCCACACGTCAGGGAGAAGGATGCCACACGTCAGGGAGACGTTAAATTGCCACATCATATCAGGAAGAAGGATTTCAAATTACAAACCTACAACAGTGCGTAAACAGTTGATGGCTAGATTTGTTATGTAATCATATAGAAATGAATGTAAGTTCCACATACCACAATATTTAATGAAGTTTGGATAACCAGTTAAACTCTTTTGATGTATCTGGCCAGAAGGACATGAATCACTAGCGTTAATTCTTGTTGCATCTGAAATAACATGAGAAAATAAATCTTCATTTGAGAAGTTCTTTTTTAAAACTTCGACCTTACTTATTTCCTGTAAGTGGACTATATCTTTATGATTATGATTTCTATGGCTACGTCTGGACAAAAGCAGTTACTTCATTGAAATTTGTAGCAATTAAAGTATTGAATAATAAAAATTGATTCAAGATAAAATATGCTTGAATGAAATTATAGAAATAAGTTGTCGCTGCCGGACAAAAATACATGCTGTATTAACTGAGAATTATATTTATGAGTTATCATTGGATAAAAAAGTACTTGTAAAAGTAGGGTGACCCTTATTCCTAACCGACACATGTTGGAATAAGAATTATAGGAATAAGTTTTTATTGGACAAAAATACTTGTAAGCGTAGGGGGAATCTCATTCCTTACCGACACATGTTGGAATAAGAATTATAGGAATAAGTTGTTATTGGACAAAACTGAATACTTGTAAGCGTAGGGGGGAATCTCATTCCTTACCGACACATGTTGGAATAAGAATTATAGGAATAAGTTGTTATTGGACAAAAATACTTGTAAGCGTAGGGGGAATCTCATTCCTTACCGACACATGTTGGAATAAGAATTATAGGAATAAGTTGTTATTGGACAAAACTGAATACTTGTAAGCGTAGGGGGGACCCTCATTCCTTACCAACACATGTTGAAATAAGAATTATAGGAATAAGTTGTTATTGGACAAAAATACTTTTAAGCGTAGGGGGAATCTCATTCCTTACCGACACATGTTGGAATAAGAATTATAGGAATAAGTTGTTATTGGACAAAAATACTTGTAAGCGTAGGGGGAATCTCATTCCTTACCGACACATGTTGGAATAAGAATTATAGGAATAAGTTGTTATTGGACAAAACTGAATACTTGTAAGCGTAGGGGGGACCCTCATTCCTTACCAACACATGTTGGAATAAGAATTATAGGAATAAGTTGTTATTGGACAAAACTGAATACTTGTAAGCGTAGGGGGAATCTCATTCCTTACCGACACATGTTGGAATAAGAATTATAGGAATAAGTTGTTATTGGACAAAACTGAATACTTGTAAGCGTAGGGGGGACCCTCATTCCTTACCAACACATGCTGGAATTTCATTCCATGTAGCCTCAGGTAGCTGACAAGTGGCTCCATATGTGAACATAAAGGTTTGTTTTCCTGTGTTACACGTAATGCGACAGTATTTTGTCGAGCCATAATTCATGCAGTTCGTTAGTTTTCCATTGTCAGGGTCTTCAGCAACGGGACATTGCAATCCTAAAAAAATGAAGAAAGACTTTACTGTAAAGCAATTGTCGATAAAGCCGAATAACCCTATTGCTTTGTTACACTTCCTGCATTGTCTGATGCGGAATGTTCATCAGCTGAATCTATATTGTATTCAGTCCGTGCTCGGAAAATGCTAACCAAAAATATTTGACCCATATTCCCTTTCGGGGAACGCAGTCAACAAAACTGGATTCTAATCAGTACTCACTCTTAACAGTGACTGAAAAGCTACATTGAGCCGTGTTTCCTGCAGCGTCTTTTGCAACATACAATACCAACGTTTCCCCAAGGCCAAACTTTTGATTGGGCTTCTTGTCGGAGGTGACACCTGATTGAAGAATTAAAGCGAGCAATCAATAAATGACTTCATCCTTACAACGTTCTTATTATCGGCTGCTCACTATCGGCTGGCGAGGAACAACTGTTATAAATCTTACTTTCTAATTGGGTTGCGCACGCGCACGTTATGAGAACGCAAAGCAAATGGACGTGTTTTCCATCTCTTCATTATTGGATTAACATTTGCTATAAAGTGTAAACTGTGCACTGTATAAAAACATCCCACATCGTATGACCGTGAAATATATCATGTATCATATGCAACCAAGAGAAAATGAACTAAGAGAAGGAATCCCCGTGTCCCATCATGTGCACACTTCAATACTATTTTTATAATCATTGACGCTATTTTTAACTCGTTACCATGCCCGCGCGATAATCATGCTTCCCTTTAATGCCTCGTTTTAGGACACGAAAAGCGCCATATTTCGCTACGTCCGCGGCAAAAACACAGGCTTTGTTTACTACAAGACTGGAAGCCGCCTACTCTCAAGAAATCAACCAATCAGGTTCTTCGTTTAAAATGTCTCCAAGCTAGAAATAGCATCAAACTGTGCACATGATGGTTACAAGGCTATATGGGTAGGATTCCTTCTCTTAGTTCATATTCTCTTGATGCAACGCATGCAGAAAAGGTCGTAAATCCCGTGTCGTAACCATGCTTTTGCGAAATTCTACTCTATCACTGTTAAGGAACGCATCGCCACGTGAAAGCCCTTATAGTAATACATAGTTTAAAATAATAAGATAACTATCGTCGTCGATTCATACTTGTGACGTTGACGTTGTCTGCAAATTCAGGATCGCGCCATATGATCACTTTATCTATTCCGGGGGAGCTCTCGTAGATGTTGTTAGGGCAGTACACAACACGCGGAGGTGTCTTGTCTGAAGATGGACACAATGTAATTGGTTAATAATCATGCCGTTTGGTAATGTACAGTACATGTACTAAAATGGACATTATAATCTAAATAAGAAAGCAGCTAAGACACTTTCCACATTCAATGTAAGTTTAAACTTGAAGTTAGCAAAAAAAAGCTAACCGTAATAAGATTTTTGTCGCTAAACATAGCTCAATAGGGGAGCCATTTTACCAAATAAATATGCACATAGAGTAGTTACAAAACGTTTCTTAGAGACATCAAATTGCTACAAAAGTTAGTTGGCCTTTTCGGTCCATACGAACTAGGTTTTGTTTGAACGAACATAGTCTAGGATGGCTTTTACTTTAGTAAAATTTAACTTAGCCATTACTTTTTGTCATAGTTCCATGCCAGTACCTCGCATCGTTCTCGTACTTATTACGAGTTATTCATTTTACTTCATTTTAGCAAACCGTATTTTATGGATGTGCAGAATACGTTTTTGAGGGATGAGCTATGAAGCATATACCTTCAATGATGACATCTGTAGTGCACTGTGCAACATCACCATTTTTGTTGGTAGCTTTGTAGGTCAGCGTAGTTGTACCAGCTGGGAACACAAGGCTCGTTCGGTATTTTTCTGGGAACATTTTAACATCTCCAACATTGCTCTTTGGCTTTAAAAGCAAGGCTGTGACGTCAGCTTGGTTACCATTCGGGTCCAGGGACATGACTACGTCAGGTGGACAGTTGATCCAAGGTTTAATAAATACTGAAAGAAATAAGATGTCAAACAATTAATAATAACAGTGGCCTTAACCGTGTTTCCACAGAATGGCTCTTCTTCAACTAAACGTCAATGGAAATTTACAGTCAAATTTTGCAAAAGAAGGAGAAGACCCAAGAAAAACCCTCGAAGCACAGGAGAGAACCAACATACAACTCTACTCACATGCAACACTGAGTATAGGAATAGGCCATTTCACGGATCCCGTAACTCAACCTCAGCCTCGTCAGCGTGTAATTATTTTTTAGAATTTGACTACAGTCCGCAGTAATGAAAGGAATTTACACATCAACAAACAATTGAAACACTTAAAAATTTCACAGGTTGTAGGCAATTTCTAAAGAATATATTACACGCTGACGAGGCTGAGGTTGAGTAACGGGATCCGTGAAATGGTCTATTGAACACGAGTCACACGGAGGCGAGCTCTCTCACAGTTACACCATCAGCGCTTTCCCGTTATTGAAAAATATTTTTTTTCGGATGTCTATAGGTTAGGTGAAAGGCGTTGCTATCTTGAGATGGCTAATCCTTTTCATTTCTCGGGGACCCAGGTAAAATAGACAAAAATACAACTCTTTCCTCCTCAAAACAATGTTCAAGGCCTTTTTTTATCACTTAAAGTAGGAAATATCAAAGTGTGGTACCTAATTTTACTAACCTTTGGCACAAGTCGCTGGGGTGCTGATGTCCCAAGCACCACTGTTTGTACAATCCCTCTTAGGATTCTGACCATTTTTCAGGGAATAGCCTTTGTTGCACCGATAATAGCAAGATTGTCCAAACGTGTTACCAGTTGTGCTACAGAAAGGTGGATAGACGTATCCATTGGCTGGCGGGGTAAGACTTGGACATCGTATTGCTGTAAATATATTTAAAATACGAAGGATATTGAGTCCTTTGAGTTCTCTGGCCAAGAGACTTAGTACGCTGCACAAGACGAACTTGTCTTTAACATGGACACAGGGGATTGTCCGGCAATTCTCCTCAGGTAGGTTAAGAGTTTGAAAACTTAATAATTTTGCTTAGTTAATTTCTGAATGAAATTTCTGAATCTTGAATTTGATAATTACAACTCATGTTACAAGCAGCATGATATATGAATATGAAATTCCTTTCAAAATTATGTTGGGAGTGGAACTTACAGTAGCCTGAACATTTTGTGTTTGGATACACGTAGAGTATAGCTAGACTTACAGTAAAATATATTCAAAAGCAAACACGATTTTTCTCAATGGAATTTGTGCCACTTCTTCTGTATTTTCCTGTTAGCGAGATGATTTCGAGAAGGGTTTAAGGTGTCATTTCCTAGAGCACTATATTTGTTTGTTGCGCATGAGAAGAGGCATGAATATGGATACAACCCAAACATCAAGCCCAACCTAAATTGAGAGATCTATCCCCACCCTTTCTCAATTCTGATTTGACAATTGTTTTCTATAAAGGATATGAAAGTAAAGATAGAGTTAAGGTGCCACGGTGTTTTTTGTAAGCCTTGGATTGATTTGTACAACTTCTATATAACAATACTGACGGTACTCACGTCTACAGCTTATGATGGGCATATCCCAGCTGGTAGTATCCAAACACGTCATGGTATTCTTGCTTGGATCTGGCAGGTTGTAACCTGCCTTACAGCTAAATGTACATTTGTCTCCAACTTTTCGTCCATTTTTTACCAAGCATTCACTGGGACTTACCGAGGTACCTTGCGACTCGACTAATGGGGGGCATGTCATGCCTGCAATACATTTTAAAAAGTTGAATAGTATCGATGAATAGTATTGATAATGTACACGAGTTCACGAAGTTCAAGGGTGCGACTGAAAAAACCTCCTTTCATGGTCGCCGCTATCATATTCGCCTACCGACAACCTCTGACTTACGACTAGCTAGTACACTTCGAAGGGACTATATCTATAAAATAAAAATGGTGACTTTATTCATGGAGTAACGAGTCCACTTACGTTCACACTGCCTTTTGTTGTTGGGTATGTATTTGAATCCTTTCTTGCAACGACATTCATAGCTTCCCTGATAGTTAAAGCAGGTTGTAGATTGATCATCACAGTCGTCTGTTTTACGTGCGCACTCATCAATATCTAAAAATACATAGAGCAAAGTCAGTTACATGACCATTCCTGAATACATTACGATTTTAAGTGAGGCAAACTTGTCTTTCCTACCTCGACATTTCAGCTTGTCGTACAACTCAAAGCCACTGCGGCAACTGCAAGTGTAGCTGCCATTGTTGTTATGACAGAATGTTTCGCAGCCACCGTTTGCCAAATAGCATTCATTGGTATCTGCAGATGACATAAAGAATGTCGTAACTCAAGTTTTAAAACGAATTTATAAAAGTTAGGGGCAGATTTTTGTATGACTATGACAATCGTATGTCACGAACATCGATTTTTTACAGTGACATCTTTACATGTTTTTTTCTACAGTCAAACGAAATCTACTCCTATACAAATTATTCCTATACTTCTTACATGGTTTCATTATATCCATTGTTTCAAGAGAAATTGATTATTGCTTTAGCTTTCTATTTTATAATAACGATATAATGTTGATCACAACTGTATCATTATATATATATTAATGAACTTCTTAGGCCCACGTCAAACGACACATGAGCCAAACCTAATTGAAACAATGGATAAAAAGGCGGTCTTCTTTAATGTCTTTAGGTTCGGCTCATCTGAGGTTCGACGCTTGACCTTAGTCTTACCGACGCAATTCTTTCCCGAGGCATCGACTTGAAATCCTACTGGGCATGCGCATCTGCGTCCTCCTGCCAGGTTAATGCACGTATGACTGCAGCCTCCGTTGTCAACTTTACACTCATCGATATCTAACAAAGCGAAAACATAAGATTGCATCTTTGTATGTGTTATGTTACTTCTTCGTAGTATTCTGTTCGTTAAATTCAATATTTTCTCAGTTTCTTTTGTTCAAAAAGATTAAATTCAGTTAATGAGTGCAAGCTATGAGCCTTCACTCTGTGACGTTCGAATAGGTGAATGTAGGTAGGTAGTCATATAAAAAATAGATTATGTAAAAAGGACATTTAGATTTTTTAATGAAATCACTCGAAAACCACACCAACATAGCTGCTCTCCCCTCCCCTCCCCAACAACCACGAATGAAATAAGTTGCTTGCATCATCCCTTAATTCCTACGACGATGTAAGGACAAAAATTGTAGCAGTCATCTGAGCATGGAGGATATATATGACATCGTGTCTACCTAACGAATGCCTAAATACTATTGCTGGGTTTCTGCTAAATCCTAGATTAAATATCTTGGTTGGATCGAAACTAGGTAAACGGCCAACCAAGGCCGCCCCAATTTATGTGATAAGAGTTTTAAAGAGTTTACCGCTTACCAATGCATGTATGGTTGTCAGCAGACATTTTGTAACCAGTCCAACACTTGCACTTATAACTTCCTTGATTATTTTCGCAAATTTGGTTACAACCTCCATCATTGATATCACATTCATTGATGTCTGAATATAAATGAGAACACACCATCAGTGAAGCTACCTTCACTCTTTGCCATACATCGGCTCACTGGTCACACATAAAACCTTAAATAAAGGCAGCAAGGTTTTTTAAAGGAATGAAATGACACTTTTATAATAAACATCTTTCTACGTTTCCCACGTCATCTTTCAGTATACATTTACAAGCTCGACGTGGGAAACGTAGAACTTTTTTTTAATTAAAAGTGTCATTTCATTCCTTGAAGTAGAGGCTTTGACAGGAGGCACAAAGATAGAGTCTTCCTCCCCCGAGAAATTGAATTCTTTCTTATGTAAATCAGATTAGACAGATTCAAATGTTCCTGCCTCCTGTCATGGCTGCCATCACGTGATGGTGCAAAGCCTCTATACTGTTACATTTGCTGCTTATTAGACCAAGCTGCAAAGTACTTTCATTTCAAAGGATCAAAAAATTAAACTTTGCAGCCTTAGTTGAATGCATTGGCCAATGAACCGATGTATGGCAAGTAGTTTATTACAAATGGCTTCCGTGACTTTCCACGGTGAGTCCCTACAATTACCACGCAGTATAGTATAATTCTGCTAGCAACACAAGTGTAGTATATCATCTTCGCTCAGTTACGAAAAAATATATAACTTCCCAGGTTCTTCCCATGCAATAGTTCACATTTTTTGGTTCGATGTCCTCTTTCTCAATTTCACTTACCGCTACACCCGTGTCTGTCTCTTTCAAGCTTGTATCCACTTTTACAAGAGCATATGTAGCTACCGACGGTGTTCTCACAAAAGTCATCGCACCCGCCATTGTATCGTTTACATTCATTGATATCTACATTTTGAGCGAAATCAATGTAAATATAACTGATGCTCTCAAATATTGTGCTCAAATGATGCTTAGTTATTAGTTAATAACTTGGGTTTAACGACTCAGGGTATAAATGCTACCCTTGCCAGTAAAGCAAGGACGATTTTATTCACTTAATACACAGAAGAGTAAAGAGTTTTCCAGAGACTATAAGGCGTAATACATACGAGTGGTTTACACTGGGGAATGGCCTACTTATTAAAGCTACAGCATGAGTAAAATCGTGTACCTTTGCATGTTCGTTTGTCATTCAACAACTTGTACCCAGGATGGCATTTACAGGTGATGTACTTAGTACACATCCAGTCCGTCACACATCTGAAGAAACACACACCCATGAAGCAATACCTTTCATTATCTTTGCAGATCTGTGAACAGGTGCCGTTTTTCTCTTTGCATATCTCTGGTGCTGGAGCTGGAAAAAGGAACAACAACAAAAAGATGCTTTGTGATGGGTGCAGACAAAGCTGAACAGATAAGAACAACGGATGTCAAAACATGTCCCTTTCAAACTGGTCGTGAGAAAAGCTCGAAACCTGAAGAAGTATTTTCGAGCTATGGTTTTAGAGTTAGTGTGCATTGCTGGACTACACCTTTTAGATGAATACAAACTCTATACTATATTTAGGTACCATAGCTGCTATATCTACGGTACCATAGCTGCTATATCTAGGTACTATAAATACTATCATCGTTAACCAACTGGATAGATTACATCAAAACTATGCCCTCCACATTTAATATCTTTTCCATTATACATACATACATAGTTTATTCAAATCGCAAATAAATTATTGACAAATAGTAAAATACAAGTAAGAGCAGAGGCTAGCAAAAAGCGATACAAATAAGACAACAAAGCACAATAATAGGCGACTTGAAAGGAAGTTATGAGGTTATCCCTATGTGAAAACTCCCAAGAAAAAACAACAAAACATGACAAAAATGCATTATAAAGAAAGACCCTAGCGTTCTAGATCTTTTCATTTGGTTCATCAAATAAATGCAATATGAAGAAAGAAATGGCCAATATGGCCGAAAGCTTGGCATTAGAGATTAACCTATAAAACGTAGCTGATACGGTTTCTCATTTGAATGCATCCTTCGCACGAAAATACGATTAAATTTAAAGATGTGCAAGGAGGAATGGTGGTGGTACTCCTCGAAAGAATGAATGAATGAATGCTAACCTTCACATCCGTAAATCTCGACCCTCATACAAGGAAATGCATTGAAAGAACGAGGCACTAGACGAACTGCAAAGGCATTCAATTGAACAACAACGTCTGAATGTGATATCTGTTGAAAAAATAAAAATACTCGTATACGCCATATAAACGTTATCCAACACAATAATTAACGAGAAAAACAATATAAATCATGCCAATGATAAAATTCTAATATCAGATATAAAATACATAAAAAATAATTTATTCACTCGTGATTTTTGAGTTACCCTCTCTCTCCTACGATAGAAGATGCGGTATTGCAAGAATATATATTGCATTCCCTTCCCACAAATCCAACAAAAAAGAGGTAAAGATACTAAGCATATAACCTGTTTAAAGTTTTGGAACTGAACACCATCGCTGCTAACTTGAAGGAGGTACTTGGTCACGCGTCGAGCCGTCTGATTGACACCAGGGTTTGCCTCCCCATCTATTTTGATCCTGGTGATGCGTTTAAACGACGAAAAGACAATCTGCAAATACTCGCTGCTTGAAAAATTCTGAGTTGGGCACCAGGCAGATTTTGAGCTCATTTGCGCATGACTTGCAGAAAAGTTGGCCGATAGTTGAGATGATGACGTCACGGCGTTGTTAGTCAGGAGAGACTGGTTACAATCTAATAAAGATGAACATCGAAAAAGTTTAACTTTAACTTTAAATTTTACTTTAGGTGGGGTGGGATGGGGTATGTAAGACAGAATTAGTGATAAGGAAGATGGTCCAAGGGGGGAGCGGAAAGGGTATGTGTTGTACGCCAAACAACAAGTGAAATTAGACCTGGGAGAGCGGGCTGCAGAAGCATACCTCTATGAATTAGGCAAGTACAAACAGCAACATTAAGAAAGAATGGCGGTGTGTTAATTTATTTTATTGGGATTCACTAAGTAAAAAAAATGGCAGTCCCACTTGTTAAACCAAGCTACTTATTGTTATGACCATTTAAAAGCATCGTTTTCCGATTTTTTGCTTTTGATCTTGTTCTATTATTTCGCAAAAGAAGTCAGATATCTATTTCTATTTTTTTTCTGCTGTTGATGATTTAACGAAGTTCCTTTCAAACGATTGTTGCATTTGGGTCAGTTTCTCTACACGTATTGCATGTATTGACCCAAATGCCTCGACTTGAAACAATTGTTTGAAGGCAACAGAGCGTAACTCTGATATGTGTTAAGAGTTAACTAAGCTAAGCGTTATTCAAATTTTTTCAAAGGTAGCCGCAATAGTTTTTTAAAGTTAGATTTAAGATAACATACCTTTATCTCCCAGTACGCCCGACTGTAGCAGAACCACAGCAGTTAAGGCAAACCACAACATCCCGATTTAAAAGATTTTCTTGAAGATTCTTTTTAATGGTTGATGACAAAGCCTGAATGCTATAGGAAAGTGGAACACAAAATAGCTAGGATATTGCTCATTACGACCCAGAGACAGCTGTAACATCGAAGATATACATATATTGATTCGGTATAATAAATGAGCAACAAACGTTTGGGGTTATGATGAAAGAATTTGTTCAGCTCGTCAAGCTGGTCAAACATGACAGCGCTTGATGTACCTTTGTGTGACTTTATCAAAAGGTGCCTCAAAATAACTAGGCTCTATCTTTTCTACGTTGAGTTGAATACAGTACAGTACTTCAGATACTTGGCTAATACGATTCTTAGAGTGTATTAATCTTAAAAAGCCGCTTTTAAGAACCTAGTATATCAGGAACCTAATGGCTAGAATATGTGATTAAGCCCTCATAGTCGTGTAATCATGTCTCACAACACATGAAGCACATTTGAAGCATTTGATTCGCTTTTAACGAGAGAAATTTTGTAATAATTCAGAACTGAATTGTTAACTCATTAACCAACAAACTACTGAACTTAAATACACAATAAAATAGTTAAATTATAAAAAAAAAAAACAACCAATAAAAAAAAAAGAAATTCATTTCCCGCCAAATAAATAAGGTTCTGAAGAACGACAACTTGATTGTTTTAAAGCTTATTTCTCAGTAAAATACGATTAATCATTAGCTAGAAATGGATTTTGTTGTTTCGAGCATGATAAGATTAGTTTAGATTTGCTTTTAACTAAATCCCAAGCCATATAACACCTCAGGGTTTATCAAATAGCTTCCAATTTTGTGATCCAAACACCCTTCAACAAAACCAACCAATCTTACTATTACCGAATTATTATTAATTATTATTAGCGAATCATGGAGGTAAACACTGAGAAGAAATTCCGTCTTTTATTCTCGTCATTTTCTAACTTGGATAAGTTGATAGAACACAGTAAGGAGTCAGTACCACCTTCAATTTAAATTTAATTAAATTTAATCTTTTTCACTGCACAGATAAAAATACAATCATAAAAAAAGAAGTGTGGGCGCAGCCATAAACCTATTACACATTGGGTTGTGACCAGGAGTTTTAATACCTTAAATACGGTTTCTACAACAAATAAATATATACGTCAAATATAGAGAATAACTAAAGTAAATCAAAAACTCAAGAACTGGCGAAATAAACTAGAAAAATACTTACAAAACAAACTGGTCCAAACTTGACTTGGACTGACTACAAAAACGTAATTAGTTCTAGTGAATTTATACTGGAAATTTGAATAATCAATGAAATGGAAAAAACAATGAAAAATAATGAAACAAAGAGACTTAGAAAACTGAAAACGAAAGGTAATGAGGCAAAATAAAACAAAATCCCGTGCATAAATATAATAGATATACTTTGCATCTTGCACCTACAAGAAGTTTTTACGAAAAAATAGCAATTGACAAACAAAAGGGGAAATACAGCGAGGAAGGCTTAGAAATGACCCCGATTAGAATAATACGGCGCGCGAGCACACCCATTTATGCCTTTTTTTAATGCATGCGTCGATTTCTTCCGAGATATCAGAAGATCATTAGATTCACTCAATCATTGTAACGTACTTTCATATCTAGAGGATGAACACTTTATTTTCTTGGGATACACTACGGTTTTTTTTAGCTGTTTTAGTGTAATTCAGTTTAGTTCAGTAGAGTTTCCTTGGTTATATTGTTATTATATATAAAAAAAATACTATTAAAGAAAATTGAAATCAGTTTATTAATCAACATTAATATTTTGACGTTGAAAAGAAGGAAGAGAGGGGAGGGTTTGGAATTTTTTGTTCATTGCATGTCTTCATTGCATGTCTTCTTTATCCAGCTGTATCTCCTGAAAAAATATCAACGTCGAAGGCATTTCACCGCAAGTAAAAGCTAAAGATAATCAAATACTGTAACGTCTTGGTATTTACTCATATGCTATATTCAATCAGTGATAACACCAAACGTTACAGGGCCCAAGAGCTTGAAGACTGAGTGAGGATGAATTGGACGGTTTTGATAGCGTTATGTTTGGTTCCTTTTACTCACAGTGCCTTAGGTGAGTCAGAATTGCGTTAATTGTCTTAAAACTTTAAAATTTTCAATAGAAAGTGAGTACTAGTCACACGTCTTTTCAATAAAAATTAAAACTAAGGTTTTGACCGACTTGAGCCGAAGGTCGTGGTTTCAATTTTCATCTGGTCTCAGAGATTTTTCTCTGAATTATCTTGTCCACGCACACATTTCCTTCATATTAAGGTTTTATTTCTTTAGGAAATCTTTAACGCGACTTAAAGGTTATTGTATCTTTTATTCTTAATCTTCAGTTTGTGACCAACCCGTCGGGATTGAAGACGGGCGAATCCCTGATCAGAGCTTCAATGCCTCATCACAATATAGTCGGTACGTTGAGCTTTATTAATAATATCAATTAATATTAAAAATTAATCAATTAATATCAATTAATATTAAAAATTAAGGATTTGATAATTGAGATTTTTCTTGATTAATGGTAGTTTCCAGTCCGCTAAAGAGGCTCGTTTGAATAATTATCAAGGCAAGACTGGCGGAGTTGGGGCATGGTGCCCAAGAAAGGATGTCCTAAATCCAAATTTGCAGGTTAGAAAATATTCAAAGTTATTTTCCGTATACCCTCTACTAAGCCCCTAGCCCCCACCCCTAAGGGGAGTTGTGGTCCCTTCTCTTGAAGGGCCTTGGAAACTCATTTCACCTGTCGAGATTATGATTATAAAAATTATAAGTTTCCAAAGACCATGAATTATTGCCAGCCTTCAGGTCCCAAACCCCCTCCCCTCTCCCCCACCTTTTTCTAATAAACACCCACTCCCAAAGCACTTAGTAGAGGAAAATATGGTAATAATATAACAATTGTGTGAAATTTAAATTCAAAATTAGTTTATTTTGATAATACGGTCGAGGAAGTTGGAGTTATTCTCCAATAGAATGCAGAAAAGGCAAGACCTGGAGTATTTTGATGAATAAAATAAAAAAAACAAAACAAAACAAAACAAAGCAAAAGCAAAAAAAAAAAAACAAAACAAAACAAAACAAACAAACAAACAAACAAACAAACAACAACAACAACAAAACAAAACAGAAATTAAGTTGGGTATTGGGAATTTTATACCTGGTTTTCTTGCAATTTTTATTAGGTTGACTTGGGAAGTGTTCGTAAAATTGCTTACATCCTGACCCAAGGTCGTAATACTACCCATAGTCAGTATGTCAAAGAGTTCAAGGTGTATTACAGCACACGTGCCAATATTTTTATTCCCGTAAGAGAACCAGGAACTTCAACACCAAAGGTAACTTTGATCTGAAAAACCGCTATGTTTTTATTTGTATAATTCGACAATCCCATATCAAAACTTATAATTATTCCTATCCTAATTTTAGTCATCCCATCCAGCTTCCATCCTATCCCATTGCATTCAGCCACATCTTATTCTTCCTTATTTCGTGTTATGCTCTACTTCCCTCTTCTCATCCCATTTTCTTTTATTCATTCGTTTATCTATCTTTCCACTCAGTCCTTAACTTCTGATAATCTTCTCACTTCTCTTCTCTTTCTTTTCTCCATTATCACCTATCCCGTCTATATTTACAGTGCTCGTACTCTGTACCTTGGATTTCCGTTGTCCCCCTCTTTAATCCAAAAATTCACACAATTTATCCAGCATTCATCAGCTATATCAGCTTATAATTTTATTTCTTTTGCACGAAGCTGTTCCGTGGAAACACAGACATGAATAGCATCGTTAAGACAGACCTTCGTTTCATATCCATCATATCCTATAAACGCTAGGTACATTCGTATTTACCCAACAAGCTACTATGCAAACCCATGTATGAGGTTTGAGCTACTGGAATGCTTTTGTAAGTAATATAAACTATTAACTACATTGAAAACCAGGGAAGTTGATCATTTATTTTTTATTTTAGTTACAGTTATGGTTTTACTTACTCTTAGTCAGGGGCTGATCCAGGGAGGGACAGCCCCCTTCAGTCATAATAGTTTTATTTGGTCAAAGCAATGAATTTAAAGTAAAATGAGAAGTTCCTAAATTCAGTCAAGCCCCCTTATATTTTTGGCTGGATACCCCCTGCTAGTAGCCAAATAAAGACTTAGTTCGTATTGTCTATTTGGTTATAATTCACATATAACAAATAGCTTTTTATAGGCGGACATTTTATATTGATGTGAGAAAAATCGTGGCAAAGAAGATGACAAAAGATGATGCCCATCATTCGTGCAATTGAGAACATTAAATCAGAATGGGAAGTTGCACTACGTCCAGATTCACTTTCGCAATCTACACCAATAATTTATAGATCGTAGTCATGTTTTAGAGTGGAATTGGCATAAATGTGAATTCATTATCTCACGGGAATTGAAAATATCCTTTAAAACCAACCACAGCGCGGGAGGTAACTGTTTTTTCCAATCAAGTGTTCGGACGAAAACGTTTTAACAGACAGAGTCAGAACTTTGACTAACGATTCTTTGATGTTTTTGGAATTCAGTATACGTACAAACAACACGTCCCCCTACGACCAACGAACCAGGTTGGTAATAATGTACTTTGGCCCATAAGAAACCAGTTGTTGCATGTTTAGCATACCGTGGACCATAAGCAAGATGCAGTAATGTAGACGACGAGTTGCTACAAATATGAAAAAAGTTGCTGCATGTTAGACAAGTTACTGCTTGCATGTTAGACGTGTTGCTGCATGTCAAACAATAAGCCGTTTGAACGATTGGGACTCAGTTCTAGAGGAGCTTGTAGTCATTTATCTTTCCCTCGTCACAGAATACGGCACAGAATACAGAATCTTCGTGCACTTTGTCATGATTACAGTTTGCCGGTCACAGATTTTAAAATTCCCGGTAGTTTTCAATTTGCAGTTCTCAATTTGCAGGCAACTCATTTTATTAGCAGCAATGTCCCCTATGGGCTTCCTTGATAATACAGTTTAACTAGAAGTCTCACTTAGATTAATCAAACTCATTTGTGGATTTTTGTAGCGTGTCACAAGGATTCAAGTTTGCCTCTGACAACGTTACATGGCGTAGGTAAGACACAATAGAACTAAAATGCTTCATCAGTGAAGACCTGGCTAAAGGAGAAAATGTTTCCTGAAACATGTTTTTTAAATTTTTAATCAAAGGTGGCTACAATGTCACGAAGCATTGGTAAAACAAGTACTGTAGTGCATAAATTGCTTTTCTTTCAGAACACCAAAATTTGCCTTGAGTAGTGGTGTTGAACTTCACGGAAACATCGAGGGAGCATGCGCGCGATAAACATTGATAATAGCGCTTATATACGCGTTTGTCTTTAGAGCTCACTATTCTTTTCGTTGAAATATTAAAGTGGCGCGCAATTTTTCTTAGTTAAAATGTGTATTATATGAAACAGTTTTCGATTAATCCTAGACTTGTGTAGCTAAAAATATTTATAAATTTGGCATGACTAGGATACACAAGCCGTGAAGTATTTGAAAGAATTATTAACATGCTGAATGATTAATAAAAATAACAGCAACATACAGTCAATGTCATTAACGTTGTCCACCAAAAAAAGACATTTACCACATGCATTTAGACATTTAGACATTTACACATTTAGACTAAAAAGAAAATATCACGTGGTTTCCTCGAGGTTCTGGCATAAAACAAATACTAAAATACCATTCACCATCTTAAATCCTCACTAAAATGGTCGGGGGGCATTCTGGATTTTCGATTCACGAGTTGAATTTTAACCGTTTAAAAGTTCAGGCTGATGCACACGAGGCAAAGAATACATAATGAAACACGTGATATATCTTTTAGTCTAAATGTGTAAATGTGTATAAATGTGTAAATGTGTAAATGTCTTTTTTCGGTGGACAACGTTAATGACATTGACTGTATGTTAAAGAAAGCGGCAAAAGACGCCCAAAAGTATCTTTATCGATCTTCATAAAAAGCTGTGTAGTAAATTGGATTATTTTTTTCTGGTTAAGATATTAACGAGTGCAATGATGGATCCGCGATTTGTCATAAGACCAAGTACTACGTGTGGTCAATAAAGATGGCGGTTACTCCTGCAAATGTAAACCGGATTCAAAACAAATCAGATGGACAAATACAGTTGCTTAGGTGAGTAAAACTTGATTTGATTCACCGTTTAGCGAATTAGTTTAAATAATAGCAACTTGTTGCATACAAGAACAGAGGATATAGTGGCTATATAGTATATTGCGAGCGAACAAGATGGTTTATAAACGGCAATGAAAGATTTTACTTCCTGAGTGCAGTCTTCATATCTATAGTAACATTATACTGTGCTCATTTGCAGATATCAATGAATGTACGGAGACAAATCTACTTGCAGTCAGATTTGTAACAATAACGACGGAAGCTATTCATGCTCTTGCAGAATAGGAGTTTGTCGCTAAGATGCTGACCGCCATAGTTGCAGCGTACGACTATATTTAAAACATCCATCTTGAAAAATTATTATTTTCTTATTTCATATACATTAATAGACCCGCCTCATGTCTGGTCTTTATTTTTCCTATTTCAGACCATGTGTCATTCACTAGTGTATCATTTCTTTTTTAATTCACGGTTGCGCTAGTTTGTACATGAGAAGACCCACACTAAAGAACCCCTGTTGCATTGTTTTCCTAGAGAAATTTGTTTCTGGGGGGATAAAACAATAGGCTTCTTTTCCTTCTTATGAACAAAATTCCATCGTTTTGTTCCCATGCTTGGCATGTTCTATTGGCTTCGTTACTTTCTCCCTATCAATATTTTATTTTTCTGTCTTAGATATCAATGAATGTCCGAGTGTCCGGATCGCAAATCAGAGAGGTCCGTGTTAATCCTCCTCAACTACTTGCAACCAACAACATTGGCAGCTACAAGCGTATGCTTAAGTGGATCGAAAGGCAAGATCAGTTTTCATGTATCGGTAAGGGACAACAAAATGACGTCATGTCAGATTGAATCTAGGAAATTAATATAAAGATTTTTTAATGCTTTCATTCACACGTGAAAGCAAAATCAAACAATTTTTACCTTTATTTCTTTGAATACATGTCATTACAGTAGTTGCTTTCCCTTAAAAGTTTATCATTTTCTTCTAAAATGTTCTTGATATGTTTTGCCACTGTAAATGCAAAAATGGTCAGGATATATGTGATTATGGCTCTGATTGCCCAATTAACAGATAAAAACAATGCAACAAGGTGACTCCCTTTGCGAGTCTTCCATCAACAGAGTGTGGTCAATTTGCCTTGCCTGGTCGATATCAAATGTAACTGCAAGGGTGGGTACAAGGCGAACGCCTCATATGAACGGCTGCAAATGCTTACAAGCTGCCCTGTAAGTTCTATGTGGTTTTCGTGTCTTCAGTGTATATATATATATTCACGCTCTTTTAAATCCCTATGCGCACA
>NW_028292583.1:10916747-11019312 GCF_029948245.1 Actinia tenebrosa
TGAGTAGAACTGAAAACTACAGGTGCACCTATAAGTGAATATTACAGAGTTTACCTACAGGTATTCATATCTGAGCAGATTTTCTTTTTTCCCTGTGCATGATGTTCATTCAGTGACCAAGCTAATTTCCTGCCGAGGTGGGTTTCAGCACATAGCAAAATACAGTTTCGCTTATGCGCGTAACTCCAGCTCGGCTAGGAACTATATCATGCGCACTGAATGGAACTGTAAAAGGGAGGTATTGGCTAATGTCAAGCTCATGCAACTGTATTATTAAACCTATCCTTCCCGCACCTCATGGAAAGTTGAGCACATAGCTCAGCACTAAACAATCCCCTAAAATCAGCTGAACTGTCTTTCTTTTTCATTCAGGTGCCTCCAAAGAGCTGTGAACAATGACCCTAGTTTGTTATTTGAAAAGCGCGGTCCAGTACATATGAAAGGCCGAACAGAACCAATGATAACATTCTTCACTCCCAAGAGATCCAAAGTTTCTCGAATCATATATTAATCGCCTTAATGGAAAGAATTCGCCCAATGGTGTGGCAACTCTAATGGCATATCCCCGGCCCCAGAGCCAATGCCACAACGCCCCAAGGTGTTTCTGCCATGTGCCCTTTTTCAAACCTTCAAACTCCAAAGCGCTCCAAAATCGTCACTCAAGTATAACTAGTTTCTCAAGAAATATTTATGGTCACAGAATCATATCCATTGTCTAATTTTAATTTAGTTTGTAATATTTGCCTGCTTGCCTTCATGGCACTCGTAGCCGTTTATGCCAAGCCGGATAATCACACGGGCAGCTCAAGAATAACTTATTTTCCAGTATAGCTAACTATGCTTCTAGGCACGCCTGCCAAAATCCATGGAACCAAAGTACCCATTAATAACTTGTCTGCAAGCTTACTAGCCTGCGTAACGGCTTGCAGTATGCGGTTTGCATGCTGAGGGCATATAGTGGAGTTGCTACACTGGTTACAATTCTCTCGATCTACTGATATGTCAATACATTATTTGTTACTATTCGTTGACAAATTAATTAGATTTAATGATACCTGCCATAATTGAGCTTGAACTTATAATGTCCATGCATAAAGCATCGTCATAGGTAGGGAAATATTTTTATATAACTAAAGCGGGGCTTGTCCGCGTCTGATTATACATTTTTATAGAAATTGAGAAGAGAGCGACGGCTTAAGGTACGGACGCACAGTGCAACGTTACGCCGACATTACATTGCAAGCAACCGATGTTTCGAGCCATGTCACGCGCAACGCAATTTGTTGCACGCAATGCTGCTGAAGTAGAAAACGATCCTACTTTAGCAACATTGCCTACAACATTGCGCGCAATGTTCCAGCGTGTGTCTGTGCCTTAAGCACATGTATGCTAGCCCTTTATCAAAAAAATATATACATATATATTTATCACGGAAGCGGAGGGCTCGGTATTATGACTATTATGATGAAAAAGTCTAATGCATTTAGCGTCTTAGTGCTTAAAGAATATACAACAAAATTTCGCATCTAAGGGTGTAAGAAGGAACAATTACGTTACAGCAGACAAAAAGGTCTGTCTTTAGATTCCCTACTTATCCTTGTGTCATCTATCAATTTATTAGAGATGATATTATTGACAACATCTTAGACCGAGTATCAGGCTCGTTGAGGGAGGAGTAGGAAAGGGAAAAGGAGAGGCCAGCTTTCTCTCCCCAGGCCACCGCCCCTGGAAGGCCTGATACTCGGGCTAAGAACATCAACCTGCATAAAAATTGGCCATACCAAAGTCATAGTCACATACTTACCGTGAGTTTTTCGAGCGGGAATATACCGAAATCTGCGCTGCCTTGTAGTCCGTTTCCATGAAACTGTACAAGGGCAAGCGAGCATATCATTGTTATCTTCAAAAGGGTAAAAAGTAGGAGTGCGTGCGAATTTTAATAAAATATTAGTCCTCTTGAAAGAATATGTGGTGTTCAGTTGGTGTCGGTAGTTCTGGTGTTTTTGACATGTACCTGCAAATAGGGAAGTAAATAAAATATTACGATTAGGTACGTAATGCCGATAGGTGCCGGATACTGACCAATCGAATATTTCTGGGAAATGCGAGTATGCTATCCAATATGCACAACTTCTGTTTGTTTTGAAATCAAGAGAAAATAAACTACTCCATTTTCTCTTGTCGAAATTTAGTAGGCGGGGCAGCGGGTGTACTTCAGGTAAATCAGTTGTACAAAATTAGAATTTTTCCTGCAAGAAGTTTAAAAGACGTCTGACGTCACATTTAGAGCCGTGCATGTCGTCGTATTGCCTGACTTCAAGTCGAGAGAGGCTGGGACCCAGCTATTATTTTTCCGGACGGAAGTCCCATGCATTGCATGATTTCAGGCCGAGGGAAAATAACTGAGGAATAATGAATGATGGTTGACAATGGAGCTGTACCAGCAGTGTTATTTGAGAAAAAAATAGTGCACAAAAGAAATACGTATTATAATGTGATCCCGAACCCAGAACGAATTCTGATCTATATCTAATCATTTTTCTTATATTACCCCTATAATCTTCTTTATCTCCTCATTACTTAACCTCTTTCTTCTTTATTGTGAATGACAATCATTTCCTTTAGCGTGCATGCATGAGACTGGCAAATCTAGCCGGGTCTCGGCCTCTCTCGAATTGAAATCAGGCAATGAGTGAAAAATTCGGTGCTCGCGTAGGCCGTATGTGATTGGTCTAGCGTACCAGTACGCGCATCGTCGTGACTTGCCGGTTCGCGCCGTGTTCGTGCCGTGTTTAATTGGGTACTTAATTGGATAAAGAGTATATTCTCGCAATCGGATTGGTCTGGCGTATGCCTTGCCATGTAGTCTAACGACCGCGTTCATGCCGCAAGCTTTTCACGGTTGTAGCTGGAAAACTGCTCTATGTAAGTGCATGTGCTTGCATTCTATGTTGCCTTCTATGGTGTTTTCTGGGGAACAAAGTTGACTTTTGGCAGTGACTGTGATTACTCAGTACACCCGACCTCACCTCTTTCCCCTCTCTGTTATATAGAGGGGAAAGAATTTTTTTTTTTTTTAAATCGCTAAAAGGGATCGAAATCACTACTAAACAACTAGGATGACGTAAAAAATACTTCATGTGAGTAAATATTAGCTTTTATTTATTTTTTTTTTTTTAATTTTTTTTCGTTACTCAAAGCTTCTATGGGCTTCCTGTGTTAAAATATGAAGTGGGAGAAAGATCTGAGAAATGCTTTCTTCGACAAAATAATTGATTCTATATATACATTTTAGTCTTCCAGTGCACAAAGTGTGAACACTCCCGGAATCGATTGAAAAGATTTACGGTAGGTGGTTTTAAGAAATTATAAACAAAAGAAACAAAAATGAAAATATATCACCTGTTCTTCTGAAGTATGTGCGTAAATTTTAAATAACATGCTGGATGGCTCGTGTTTAAACAGCTTCGGAGAATGCTTCGGAAACACATTGTTCTAAGGGGCTTCTGATTGGCTTCCGAAGTTTTGCCGATAATGAACTTGCGCATGTCAAGTAGCCGAGTTTGCCACTGAAGAGACCTCTCTTTCTAATATAAAACCACATGGCGAAGTAGTGAGCAAAAGCTGTGTTTTCTTACGTAAAACTCGATTAACAGTCAGTCGAAGGCTGCAAGAAACCTTCCTAGACACAAACTGAAAGGCCATCGACGATAACTGTTTGGGTTTTCAGGCTTGTTAGTCGGCAGAAGGTTCCTTGTGGAAGGGTTAGTTTGACTGAACACGACGTAGTCACACGTTTCGAGTATTATGACTGAGGTTGAAAGCGTTTCTAAACCCAACACTGACTTTACCAAGGAAGAATCTTCTGTCAGTGAGCCCCAGGATGTTGTACTAAACAGTACAAACAAGGAGAACCACCAAGAGACCGAAAAGGATGGTCAAGAAACTGGGGAGGACAGGACCCTCACCAAGGAGAAACCTCAAAAGGGCAAAAACATCGCCCTCGCACCTCCCCCTCCAACTAATCCATGGACTAGACATTTGAAGCAAGCAGAAGAGAAAGGTAAGATCTGTTTACAGTCTTAGATATTGAATAATCAAATTCCCTGCTCTTGACCGAATGTTCATTTGTACATGATCACAGCTGAGCCAGAGAAACCAGTAGTAACCAAGGCCAGTACTACCACGAAACGCAAGGCTAAGGTACGTCTTTAGGGACGCACTTGTGAGGTGAATTTCGTTGCTCTGTAAAGCTCGTAAAGTTAATGAATTGGAACGAATGTGCTTTTGAAACATCTTGTTTTTTTTACGTATAGGGAAGTGAATTTAATGACATAACGAACTGGCCTACCCCAGGAGAGCTTGCCACGTCTGGTCCAAAAGAACCAAAAGTAAGATCCCAACAGCCACCTTCAAATGTTGTGTGTTTTGTCGATACGTTGAAACTAACTATTCCTTTATTCTACTGAATTTCTCTAAAACAGCCTCCTGTTATAAAGAAAGAAAACATCGAAAATGAACAAAAACCAGATGAAGAGGTCGTCGTTAAAAGTGATAAGGGAACGCCGAAAAAGAAAGGTAGTTAAGTGAACGAAAGTTGTGAGCGACCGCCATATTCTAGTTACTGGTAACTCTTGATGATTTTCGTATATATTCTTCCACATATAGTTACATAGTAGTAACAGCCATTAATGTGTCCTTATTTATGTGTTCGTGGTTTTCAAGAATTTAATTATTCTAAAAAAGTAAATTTTTAGTTGCCACAGTTTTTAAGACGAGAACTTTGTATGATACTTAGTCCTCTCGGAAAGTCTGACGTGTTAAACAGAGTTTGGCCATTTGACTGATTGAATCTCGACAAAAACTGAATTGCTAAACAGTCTTAATATTGCTTCACGTTTTAAAGTTATCTGGAGATCTATATAGATACATGTGGTATATCTACGTTGTAATGACTTTGAATATAAAATCAATGATGCATGTTTAAATTATTGATTCATAGAAGTGAAAAAATCGAGGTTGCTCAGTGTTCAACCTGTCGTGGGATGAAATATGGTGATAGTTCAGCTACCATGATGTTTACCCAGATGTATAGTATCCCAAGTAGCTCAAAGTCTAACTGATTTTTGAACCTCATTTTTTAAAACTCTTGGTGTTTTGGTGAAAAATGGAAGGAAAAAACTATCATATTATGATGAGGGTCCTACTCTCAAATGCATATATTCATGTCATCCCAAGAGACAACTTTGATATTTCTAATACATAATAATTATTGTCTCTTGCTGTGATCTTTACTGCAATCGATGAAGTGATTTTTTTTCAGTGCAAGAGTAGTGCTAAAAATATAACTAACAAAGAAATAAAGAAAAGACATACAAAAGCAATTTAAAGAAATTTGAATAATATAAAATAAAGAAAACTGCAGGTGCATAATATATTTGATGTTTTCCTTTTTGGTCTTTTTTGACTATTAATTGTCTATCAAAGATCTAATTTCATAGCAATAGACATCTATATTTGATATACATTATAATATTTTTCAAGTGAATCTTTATTTTACAAAATTAACTGAGCTACAGAATTAAAAAAATTATCCATTCCCAAAGTATTTTAGGAAAAAGATTCAAATTCAGAGCATTAATTTCCATATATTTTGTGATATATTTTAATAATTTTTATTTTTTTTTAGATTTTTTAGTATATTCGTCAATGAAAATGGCAAAATAACTCTCACCAAAAAATGAATATTTAATTCACCTTTTCGGCACTAGCTTGGACTGTGTTACGGTCACCAAAAAGTTTAGATATCGTACTCGGATTTTCATACAAATTCACTGAGTTTAAAGATAAAATTTAGAAAGATTTCTTGTCAGTCTTATATTACAGATATTATTACAGAAGCAAATAATTGTATAATAAATAAGTACAAAGTATTAACATCAAGTAATACAAATAGATGTTATTTAATTTTCCTTGATGTGTTTTAAATGATGCTTTTAAAATGAATTCCTTTGTTTCAAATCTATAACTTTGTTAAGCTATTTTTATTGGAATTTGTTATAGTGTTAAAAAAAGAGCAAGATGGATCCCAGATAAATGAGTCTATTTAAAGATTGTCTAAATGTAATTGACTAGAACTCTGAAGAATCACATTTGTTCTTATAATGTCAACAAGATCGGTGCATTTGTGGAATCTTAAGCTTTTAATTGTTTGGGAAAACAGCTTGTGTGAAGATTTTTTACATTTTCTCCATGACAGAAATTGTTGTTCAAAATTGCTGCAGGTGAAAGAACATTTTTTGCTTTATTTTGGCAGTTTTGTTGTGCAGTTGGACCTGAAGTACATCACAACCTAACAGCTCTATATTTAACTTGAGTTATAGCTGTAGTACTTTTTTTATGACTGTTATCTGCTGTCTGTGATTATGTCTAAATATATAATATACTAATAATAGAATAAAAACTACACTTTATGACTATTTATTGCTATTTAATATTTGTTGACAACTGATATTTATTGACAACAGAATAAATTTATATCCATTGGCAAATGATATTATCGACAATAGATTGAATTTATCCATGCGTTTAAATATAGAAAATTTAAAATCAAAAAGAATAAACAGAAAAGTAAAAGTAAAAAGAATAAACAGAAAATTTGCTAAGTAATGTTTAATAAACGAGCAGGAGTGTTTTATCGGGTATAAAACACGAGGCGCAGCCGAGTGGTTTTAGACCCGATAAAACATGATCTGCGAGATTATTGAACGGCTTAGAAAACTTATGATGTTTGTTCTCATTGTGTACCGATTTTTTACGAAATGAACCAAGTTTGATAGAGAAAATCCAAGTTAAAGTTTATGCAAATGAAGACGAATCTTTATCCGATTTAAAATCACCTTCATGGTCATGATTTCTATTGTGTTTTCTTCATGAATTATTAATGAGTTTTCTAATGATGATATATATAGTTTACAATACTTGTAGGATATACAATTGGCTATCAGGAAAATACTATATATAAAAAATATCTTTGCTTATTATAAATTTTTGAAATATAATTTTGATTTGATTTAAAATCATCGTTAAACCTAGTCAACGAGGATCGTTGAGAACTGCTAAGATCCATACAATGGACATGCATGTGGGCCCTGCATAACAATAGGCCGCCCCACATTAGTATATTGGACCGCTAGCCTTAAGAGCGCATCAGATATCAAGCTGGCAAAAAAACGAAGATCATAATATTCTCCAATAATAAACTCAGAAATAGGCCCTACATATTAATTTTCATTGAGCAATAATTGACAGATAAGTTCAAGATAGTATGTTAAAATAAGTATAAATAATTTTATAAAAAGTGGTTGCTTTATCTTTGAGGACATTAATCTGCAAACATTTAAAGAAAAAAATTACATTGCATTATCCATGTATATTCTCATTTATGATCTCACAAATATTAGTGTACAGATACTCCAACCTGGACCACTTTGATAAATTAGGACCATTAACCAATCATATTGCAACATTTGGTTCAATATTTTTAACCAGTTAATCAGATAGCGCATCACTATAATAAGAGCATGAGAACATGATAATCCAATTGGATACCACTGTTATCAGTTCAATTTCTGTCTAGTTTGCTGTTATCAGATTGGTCAGTTATATTCAAGTGGTTCCGGTTAGTGTGTCCACATAGTAACATGTCTATCTATTCACAGATTTCTGATAAAGAATTAATACTTAGGGGAGTGACATGATCAGAAATGGGAAAAGAGTAATTAAGTCTGTTAAGGAATGATCCCAGAAGTTTGATAATTGAAAATTCTTGTGTTTTTAATTTTTTAATTTTAAATGTTCATAAGGTAATTCAGGGCCTCGTCCAAAATGGGTACCGCTCAGTCTAGATGGGTCAGAATACAGTGGTGAAGGCCAGTCAACAAATGGCACTGGTGGAAAGAAATCTCCAGATGATGGACCTCCTAACAAAGGCTACAAGTCCCCAAACAACAGGTTTGGCTCCACAACATCCTCAACAGAGAGCAGGTCAAGCACTCGTGGAGGGAGAGGTGGAAGAGGAGGTACCAGAGGAAGAGGTAGAGGCGGAAGACAAAGATCTCCAAGAGGTAAGTCTTTTGTTTCACTGATTGGTCATAAGAATTATAAACTTGAAGCTCTTTAAGCTGCTAAGAGGTGTTTGGGTTTTCCCTCTATTATATTCTCTTCACCATATTTAAACCATTATTTTATCAAAACATAATAATGTCCTTTTTTCACAAGGGTAGCACTCACTTAATAGCCAGTGGCCAACAAATATGTGGCCCTCATTCCCTGATCAAATTGGAATTTAGGAGTTGATTTTTGCGGAGGGAGGAAAACCGGAGAACCCGGAAAACCCTCGAAGCACAGGAGAGAACCAACAAACAACTCTACTCGTATACAACACCAAACCTGGCGGGACTCAAACTCAGGTCGCATTGATGAGAGGCGAGCGCTCCCGTTGCTATGCCAGCAGTGTTTCCCTACCTCAGTGATAAAAATAATGCTTGGTCAGTAACCAGTCATAATGACTGGCCATTTGATGTTTCTGGCTGAACATTATTAATGAAAATGTCTGGTAAGGCAAACATTTGACTGGTCAAGTTCCAATTCTGAGCAGACTTTGGATAACCGGTTGTTATTTTTACTACTGCACCTACAAGTAATGTTGAACTGTGAATGTTTCCTGAGAGTTTGATAAAAGTTTGAAAAGGCATCTGTCAATTTTTTTTCTAGACCATCAACGACCATTCCAGTACAATCAGGGTTACCAGTACGGTAGCGGCAGTTACCAGTTTTTCGATGGCACAACATACTTTCAGAGCCAGCAGAATCAGAACAGTGGGCAAACACCATATGGAATGACCTATTATTACAATACACAAGACACCCAGTCACAAACTTATGCCCCCTCTGCTGTCGATGAAATCACATTGCTGGAATTCATCAGAAAACAAATGTAAGCAATATTATTGTATCTTAGTATTTTTGCTTCAATCTATGTTTGTCTTAAAGTTTCTTATTACACAGGCATGTATTAAATCATAGAAAGAATTGCTTCATCTATTTTTCTTTCATTTGCATCTAGCTTGCTTGCTGTCCAATAATTTATTTTTAAATTAATTTTAGCTTTGATTTACTGTGTTTTACTGTGTATCCGATTTTTTAACATCAGACAAGTTTTTTTTCTAATAAAGAAAGCCTTTTTTCTGCTTAATAAAATGCAATAAAAGTTTAAATACAAATATGTGAATTAGTGTAATTGATTATGTCTTTGTTTCTCTAGTGAATACTACTTTAGTGAAGAGAATCTACGCAAAGATTTCTTCTTGAGAAAACAGGTAAAATTTGACTCTGAAGCTAATAAATTAGTAGATTAGTCAGAACTGTAGTAGCTATCAGATTGTCTAAACCCATTGATCTTTTCTGCAGTTATATTTATGTTGGAAATTAGTAATGATGAGTTTCTCTCTATCAGTTTGGTAAACAGAAATAGTAACATTAGTTCTCATAAGTATTTATCTCATCATTAATTATGGAAAGGTTTAACATTGTCTTATTTTTTATGATTTAGATGGATGATGATGGCTTCATCCCAATTGCTTTGATTGCTAGCTTCTACAGAGTGCAGGCACTTACACAGGATCCTAATCAGATTCAAGAGGTAGGTATATGTTATTGAGGTATTGAGGTAGTCAAAACTTCAAATTTTATCAATACCATGAACAACCTCTGAGCTCATCAAAGTCAAGACAAGTCTAACTACAAGATTGAACCCTGAAACAGCCTCAGGGCACAAATTAAAGTCATGGCACAGCTAATTCACAAATAAAATTTGAATTTAGCTTGTTAGATTTTGAGGAGGGAGGAAAACCAGAGAACACTGAGAAAGACCCTCAAATCAAGGGAGAGAACTAACAATCTCTTCTTGCATGTGATGGTGAATCAAACCAATAATTGAACCTGAGATCTCAGGTTGGAGAGAAGTGCACTTCATGCAACTACGATACACCACTCTTAAATCCTAGGTTTTCTTCTCTTCACAGATAAAAGCTTACAATCCATGTTTGTGCTTACAAGTATATTTATCTTTTCTTACAAATAACACTTTCAAAAAAAAAAAAAAACAATTATTGATTCTCATTGATATTTCATTTTTATAAAGGCAATGAAAGATAGTGAAGTAGTAGAAACAGTAGAAGGTAAAATGAGGAAAAAGGAAAATCCATCAGTCTGGCCTCTCCCACCAAATTCACCTCTAACAGGTAATTACTTGGAACCTATTGTTATGCATTTGACAGCTAGACATTAGACCTGCAATCCAAAAGACTTTTTTAGCTTCTTATGCAAACTCCCCATTTCAGATGGCATGACATTTCCTTGAGAATTTTAACATTGAAAGAATCAAGAATGTCATCACATGGTCAAAAATGTGACAATAAACAATAAAGCTAAAAAAAGTCTATTCAGCCGCATTTCAATAGTCCTTTACTAGTAAAGGTGTAAAGTCTTAACACAAATGAACAAGTCTAACATAGTAAAACACTCAAAGGGTGCAACCCAAATATAGTGTTAAATTGTGGTAAATTTATTGCATTCTGATCTATAATCAATGATATTTAATGCTAAATTGTGCAATTAAGTATTGCTTACTCTTAATGTTTGTACTCTAATGTACTTGAAAACCTATAGCAAATTATCTTACTGTCAAAACTCAAGTTGGCAGCTGGTTTTGTTTTGATTTATTTTTCACTTCTATAGGGATATTATTATTCTAACTTCGATTGGACAATGTTATCCAAAACCGAAACAGTAGCTTAATTGCATGTTGTACTTTGTTTCAGTGAAAAATGCATCTACATATATTGTGCAACCAAGCTATACAACAGGTTAGTTGGCTTTAAGTGTACATCTGTATTCAAGACATTGTTGACTTTAGTCCAAACTAGTACATAAAATGTAAACCAGAAATTTAGTATGGAGGGGGAGGGGGAGGGGGAGAAATTTATGATGATAGTAAACTGACATGTAATACTAAGAAAAATAAGACATCAGTCTGCCTGATAAACCTTTTTGCCTTCTAAATAACATTGTTAATTTTTCAAATGCAGAATTTTACGACCAGACTATGAATTTTCAAAACATTCCCAATCAAGAGGTAGTTGATGTCTCGATGGAGTTTGAAAACGATTTTGAAGAGACCTCCATACCACAGGCCGAAGAAACTGTCACCAAGGAAGAAGGTGTAGCAGAACAGAAAGTAGAACAAGCCCAAGAAACACCACAAGTTGTTTCTAGTGAACCAGAACCTAAAAAACGTGAGTGACAAGGAACTGGACTGGCTGTGTTTCTTTTTCACCTAGCAAAAGGGAGGTTAAAATGTCTGGCTTATAAAAAAAAAGATTTTTCCAAAAACAGCATTCATCTAGTTTGATGAGGGTCATGAGGAGTTGCACATGGAAAATTAATAATAATAATAAATAGTAATAAATGGATTAGAGTGAGGGCTTTTAAACCGTGAAATAAAAATTACTAGTCAACATGTAATAGTCAAATAGACACAAAAGAAACAATGGAATTAAGGTCTACTAATGTGTATTAGTCTAATATCTAATTTAATGACTTCATTCTAGGAGCTTCCTACAAACTAGTGAAAAAGTCAAAACTAAATTGAATTATGTAATACCCTTATATAATAATGTAGAATACCCTTTTTAAGCCTTTTGATCTTATTTTTAACCCCCACTCACCTCCTTATTCCCTGGTTCATTTACAACCATTCCTTAGTAGTAAAAACCTTTTATAAAACTAAACAAAAAAATCCTAAATTTTCATTCTTTTTGGAGAAACACGCTAATGGCTTCAAATTTTCTCTTGTTCCTTATATTAGCTGTAATAAAATCAAAAGAAGATGAATGGAAAGAAGTGAAAAGAAAAAAGCCATCAACACCTAAACAGACTTCAGAATTTGACAGCAACGATCAAGAAGAGCTGGACTTCAAGTTTGACGAGGAGCTGGAAACCCAGGGACTTAAGCCTTCTTTGTCATCAACTTACTGGTGAGATTTTGTACACAAATATGAAATATAGAATTTAAAAAAGAACAATTTATTTGCATTATAGTGAGAAAAGAGTACACCATATTGAGATTGTCTCCTGAGATCAAATTTAATAGGGATATTGATTTTTGCAGAGCATGAGCTTCCAGGATTATTATTACTAATTTTTGATTTGAACATCATAAAATAACATCAAACCTGATGCTATTGTAGGGATGATGACTCTGATGATGATCTTGATGACCAAGATATTCATAAGATCATGATACTTACCCAAACTCCACCGCCCAAAAAGCATGATAGAACAGGAGACTTTGTACCACGTTCAAAGCTAACACATGAGCTGTCTGCTGTTATCAACGATGGGCTCTTCTACTATGAACAGGTATAACCATATCAAATTCTTAATGCAGGATAAAAGTAAAATCCAATCTGCTGAGGAATTAATGAAGTTCTTCAAATTGTAGCTGAGAGAGACAATATTTCTTCAAAAAATTTCACAAGTCAAGCATACTAGTGTTATTTAGGATATCTGATATCAATTGGCTAGCTATCACTTTGTACCATGGGGTGCATCATCCAGTTCCAACTCTAAAATTAGGTGCCCAAAATTTTCAAATTCTGTTTTGGTATTATATTAATTTTATTTTTGTTATATTCCTAGGATCTGTGGGATGATGGTGATTTTTGTTATCTTAATAGAAAGGTAAGAAAGTTTAATACCATATGCAAGTGTTACAAGGAATACAGGAATAGCTCCAGGGCACGAAATTAACCCTTGCAAACTCACAAAATGTGGGTGAAATTTTGTATTTAGCGAGTGACAAGAAATTTAACTAGCTAAGTTTTGCGAGTATGACCACAGTCCAGAAATTGAAGGACTGAAAAGTTTAGAACCTGCATCAAGTAAAACTTGTTATTCACAGCGTCCGATCGCTAGTGACTTTGAAATTTTTGCTAATGAGAACAAAACTTACTAGCAAGGTTTTGCTAGTGGGTTTAAAACATATCTGTTACATTTTATAGCAGCTTTATTTCATGAGGGTGATACTCCTTTTAAATTGAAATGCTCAAATTTTGCTAAAATGAAATTTCTAGATTGAACTTACTTCTTCCTGGAAAAGAGTAGATATCATTAGTCAAGACCAGTTCAACTCGAAAAAAGATGCCCTGGAAGCAGCAAGACCAAGGTCTCTAACTGAAATAGACAAAGCTGGCAAAACCTCTAACATCCATACTGTCCCACATGTATCGCTATCACCAAATGCTGAAGTGTTCAGGCCACGCTCTAATACTCTGCCAACGGAGCCATTATCAAGATCTCTACCAACATCAGTACCTGAATCACCATCTCATCTTCAACATACTAGACGGCAAGGTTCTCGCACACCTAAGCGCAAGGATGCAAAAGCAGCTCCAAGATTTTTCCCTGCATTTAGCAAAGAAAAATTAAACCAGGTAACTACTATAAGTGGTACTGAGCACACAGTATATACATCACGTTGTAGTTGCATAATCTTATTATGGTGATCAGTGGATTCAGTGATTGACATGGTCAATATTGTCATTAATACAAAGGAATGTTTCAACTTTTTGTATAAAGAATGTTTCAACTTCTCATTATCTTGTTTCTAGTTAACTACTAAATTAG
The DNA here is from genome assembly GCF_029948245.1 of Actinia tenebrosa. Classification (NCBI taxonomy): domain Eukaryota; kingdom Metazoa; phylum Cnidaria; class Anthozoa; order Actiniaria; family Actiniidae; genus Actinia; species Actinia tenebrosa. The sequence goes on from NW_028292583.1 coordinate 10,930,497, forward strand.
TATCTTATCTTTGTAGATTATATTATCTTTCATTCAGAAGTAATGAAGTAGTGATTAAAATAAATGTATGGTAAATTTTTGTGAATGATTTCTCATAGGGGCCACATAAGAGAAAGACAAAGTATAGCCCAAATCCTCCTGTTGAGTCTCATGTTGGTTGGGTTATGGGAACAAAAGACTATCCACCAAGAAGGTGAGTGTGCATCAAATTAACTTATCATTTATGGAATTAATTTTGATGTGTCACCTTTTCACAATACTTACCATAGTTGTGGCAGTCTGTGATTTTACTTGTAGTTGGCATATTGTTGGGGTGACTTTCACAAAAGATTTGGTATTGTCATGTTTTTTCATGTCAACCAATATGTAGGTCATGGCTTTTATTCCTTTGTTCTCATTTCTCAAAGGGATGCATGCCACCAATTCTTTAGTATGTTGAGAAGTGCATAATAGTGTTGGAAACTAGCTAATCAACTTGCAAACTCACAAACATAAGCCCAAACTAGCCTGTGAAAATGAAACGAACCTTCAACATTGACATATTGGAAAATCAAAAGTTATTGCTTGCAGTTAATTCTAGATGGTCTTCTTTTGTTTTTCTCCAATTTGCAGTACTAGCGTGTCTGAATCCTCAGATGTTCCTCCAGGAAGCACATCTGCATTAGTTGGTAGTTTTGGATCAACTCCTCAGTCTATACCACACTTTGAGCATCCATCTCATAGATTACTCAAAGATAGTGGCTTCCAACAACAAATTTATTCCAAATTTCATCAAAAGTGCTTAAAAGGTAAATCCTCTAACAATATACTGTACATTCATTCAGGAGTAAACCTGCGTTTCAGTTGCTTATCTTAGGATGATAATACTGTAATTCAGTTCAGATCACTTTCATTCATATATGTCTATATATAATATATCTATTTTCTTAGAAAGAAAAAAACTTGGCATAGGACAATCGCAAGAGCTCAATACACTGTTCCGCTTCTGGTCATTTTTCCTTAGAAACAATTTCAACAAGTAAGTCTATTATAAGGTTCTTCTGTGATGTCATGAACAAGGTGGAGTAGTATTTTTATAATGTGTTATTTTTGTTATCTATCATAGAAAAATGTATGAGGAATTCAAACAACTGGCACTAGAAGATGCTGCAGCTGGATACCGGTAAGTGCTTCTCATAAAAATAAATGATAAATACTGTAGATCTTTATATTTTACGCCATGATATGGGAAGTCGTTGCTGAGTCTCCCTAGCCAGAGGCTAACATTTAATTAAAATGACACTCTCCACACTCACTTCCACTACATTTAATGTTTGAAGTACAAAACTTTCAACTTGTATGTTGATTTTTGAGGAAGGAGGAAAACGAGAGAACCTGGAGAAAAACCATCGTAGCAAGGAAGAGAACAACACACCAAATAAACTTTATTAACATGTATCTTTGCTACCCTAAGCTTTTCAGTTTCTTTGACTAAGACCAGCTTAAATCAAACATACCTAATCAACTCTTTTTGTCATTTCTTTCCCCAGGTATGGTTTAGAGTGTCTGTTTAGATTCTACAGCTATGGACTTGAGAAAAAATTCCGACCGGAGGTTTTTAAGGATTTCCAAACTGAGACTATGCGAGACCATGATCAAGGTTAGAAACGATTTGTTTTTGGTACTTATATTTGTTTTGTTGTTGATTGTTGTTGTTGCTCCAGTTTTTGAGTACTAATTCTCCCTCATATCTCATTAATCTAATTGTGGTTTAATTCTCTTCAATTTCTTAGGGAATCTCTATGGTCTTGAAAAGTTCTGGGCATTTTTGAAATATTACAAGGTATATAAAACCAGTTGAAAAGACCATTCATAAAGTCGATTTGTGATTGTAATATAAGTTCTGGAACATACCCCTTACTTTCTAAATGTTTCTCTCGCAGGGCAATCAAAAGTTCGATATCAATCCGGATTTACAGAAAAGATTGGACAAGTACAAGACGATAGAAGACTTCAGAAATGATGTAAGTATACTTAACTGCTCTAAAGCTGGGTTCTTACTGGTGACTCAAGCATAAGCATTTATAACGACATATACGAGTGCACATAGTCTTTCGGAGTTATTTAACCTCCTTTATATCATGGTAGAATGAAATAATATACTTATGCTTGCATCACTAGTGTGAACCAGGCTTTACATTATAGATTGGTTCAGGCATTCAAGTCTTGATATAATGAATGTAGGGCCCAGTTGAAATTTCGAAAGGTGTTTAAAAAATATTTTCATGAACTGGATGTAACATTACATCTTAGATGTGTGCTGAATGATTTCAAAAAAGTTTTAAAACAGTGCATTTTCCATCATTCTTTTCTTAACTATGTTATTCTGTTGTTCAGCCTCATAACCAGTTCCCTGTTGACCCATATCACCACCATCACAAACCCAAGAAGGACCACCATAAGGATGCCAAGGATCATCATCCAGGGGACGATACAAGCAAGGAACCTCATGGTCATGATCAAGAGGATCACAAATCTGGCAAGGGACATCACAAGCCTGGCAGAGGGCACCAAAAGGACCATCATCCGAGTGGTGATTCTAAACACGATCACAAGGACCATCATCCGAGTGGTGACTCCAGTCATGATCATAAGGAACAGCACACGGATCATCATCCAAGTGGCGATTCCAGTCATGACCACAAGGACCATCATCCGAGTGGTGACTCCAGTCATGATCACAAGGAGCATCATGCAAGTGGTGACTCCAGTCAAGATCACAAGGACCATCACAAGGAACACCATAAGAACCCCAAACCTAAAAGGGAACACCATAAAGATGGTAAGCCGCTCCATGCAAGTCACGAGTCTAGTCATGGCCACAAAGACAAGACAAGCCATAAAGACCAAAGCAAGCCTTCAGAAGGAGCAACTAAAAAAGATGCCGTTAAAGGAAAAACACAACATGAGAAATCATCAGGTGATGGAGCCAAAGCCAAAGCATCAGATAAAGCAAAGCACCCTAAAGAACCTTCACCCTCAAAGGAAAAAGACACATCTGCAAAACCCAAATCCAACCCAAAGGATTCATCGAAAACCGGACAAGCCAAGGACAGTAGTACGAACGAAGCAAAAGAAGGGAAAGATAAGAAGTGAAAAACATTGCATTGGTTCTAGAACCAATACCTCCAACAAAGTGACAACAAAAAAAAAGAATATATAAACGAACAAAAATGAAACAAAAAAGCTAAAAAATAGCTTAAAAGAATTCCAAAAAAATAATACCACTATTAGGATCATAACCGAATTTGATAATTCTTTGGGCCATTGGAATCTTTTGCCATGAAACTTGAGACCTTGGAACAAGCAAGTCAGTGAAATAATGGTTTCCTGTTCGAGCTATTTACCAAAGTGGTAAATAAGTAAGAAATGCTGAGCCCATTAAGAATTCTGCTTAAAGTCTCTAATTTGACATATTAGGGTTTCCCTGTTTGAAACTTCTGACAGCTAGGCTGCTAACATACGCGTTAGACAACTTCTACGATAATCTCTTCCAATTAGGAAATTACAGCACCGCTGTGAACGTGTCATATCCAGTTGATGTACTAACTGTCGTATGCACCCGATGGTGGCAGAGTGAACAACTTGTATTGCAATCCTAGGTGGATTGAAATTAAGGACTTCTGCTGTGTGCACAGCACTAGATACTCCCACAAACACCATGATATAGCTGGCCACCAGGTGTTCTCAGGAGAGGAATTTCACAACGTAATGATTTACAAGATGGCCCAATGCCCGTTCATTTGAATTTGAGTGTAATATATGGATTCGAGTAGAGACAGAAGAAAATAGAAAAATGGCTAATGAGTTTGCTTCGTCGTTCTCTGATTGCCAGGAAGGAATTGCAAATCAAAGAAAGGAGTTGGAATGTGCAAGAGATTTTATTAACTTCAGTTTGACAACGGCCTTGCAGTACTTTGTCAGCCATGTCTGGCTCTTGCTTTAAAATGGCTAGAAGGACGCAGTAGTGGACTCCTGCCAGAAAGTGACACCAGAAAAGCTTGTCCCTTCATGACATGCTTATCGTCAGTCAAACACAGTCAACACTTACGGATGAAGCCGAATACTGTTATCAGTACTGTAGGTGGTTCTCTGTAGCTACATATGGCACTCATGGAAAGTATTTACGAAACATTTAACCAATTGCCATGTGATTATGGCACTTAATTGACTTTGCGTTATTCCGCTTATAGAATTCACTGATTTAATGTAAAACATATTTAAGAGGGAAAAGCTAATATTTTTCTAAGTTGGGTCGGTCATCGCAGTTCAGTCTTGAGTTAGTTATTTTAGCCGGTCTTGTTGCTCGATTGGGATAAAGCGCTCATCTCAAGATCGAGTTTAAAAGCACCTTTGCAGCCTAGTTTTTATACCAACCAAGGAACGTAGGTTTTTAAGCAACTTTCTAAATACACACTGGGCATTTCCAACTGAAGTCACTGTAATAGTAATCTTTGCCTGCCCTGTATGGAAAAAGAGCTTGGTTTTTAATATATAGCTTTTAGGTTGCACTTTCCAGACACGTGTTCCAGATATCTCTAGAGAGCTGGTCTTTTTGGCTGCGGTCATAAGACATCGGACTTCATATTAACGACAAACAAGGCCGTCACTGTCTGGGAAGCATAACTATAAAGAATGGGTGAAACTTCTAACCTCAATCAGTACAGCACTCGCTGTATTTGCTTCGAGCAACTGGGCCCAGGTAAAGGCTGGGTCATACGACCCATCAAACCTTACCAATAAAGCATTAGTCTATTTTAGGGATAGTATACCGTAAGAATGCTTCATATGGTTTTGATAATAGTGTGACCAGCCTTAAAAAACAACGTCGGGACCCTAAACTCTTTCACATACATCGCTGATTGATAGACGGCACATACTAGGGGAGAGGTCCAAGTCCTTTTTTCTTTGTCAAAACGGGACCAGTAACGACAAAAGCGTGAACTTAATCAAAGTTATCAAACTAGACTAAAACTTCATGGAAGCTGTTTTGCAACAGTTAGAAAGGTTCCGTAATATTAACAAAAAGTAGAAACGATTTCAACTTTTCTCAACGATTGCGATAGCAATTTCAAAAGCAGATAGGTACCAAAGAATATTGCCTAGTTGCGCTTACTGTTCTCCGTCAGGTCTTTCCAACTTTCGCTTACCATTAAGGGACCTTAACATCATTAAAACAAGCGAGGAAGGAGACGTCGGACGATGACCCGAGCACGTTTTCAAAAGGTTTTTCATGCGCGACATTCTCTCTGAGAAGCAAGAGCGACGTCGCGCGCATAAAAAATGTCCTGAAAACATCTCGGGTTATAGCCGATGTCGCCGTCTTCGCTTCTGTCGTGGGCTGGATCCTTAACCCCTATTAGTTCCTTGCTAACGCGCATGGAAACGGTATTTATTTTAAAGATTTGATGTAATGAGTTCCTGATGTTAATTCGGTATAAACGTATAATTACTAAGTGAAAGGTTATATATCGTTTTGTAGCCTTTTGGTTCTAAGGTTTAAAAGCAATCATTTCAACATTGATTTATCTTAGACTTCAAAACGAGACAAATATCTAGAACTGACTGATCAAGAAGTTTTTAATATATCTATCATTGTTTATTAATTTAAGGAAATTATCTGGCCGTAGTTTACAATGGTCATTAATCGTATCTAGTATTTTAGAACTTGGGATTTTGTACATAGATAGTTAGTGTATTTCACCTTTTAGTAGGTAAGTGTCGTAAAATCAGTGGTAACCAATTTATGTATTAAAGTGTGATGTCAAAGAAAAAAAGAAGAAAATTTCAAATAGTTTTGTCATCGTAAAGATATATTATTTAATTTCTGGGGGGATTAGAAAACGGAGAAAAAGTTGGGTTGGAAGCATCCATGAGAGAATCGACAAACAGACATGGCGGCCATCTTGGTTCGGTTAACAATAATGAGTAATTTGTTAAATGGAAGCAACCTGGTTTCTATTCACTTCTTTTTAGTCTTCTAAGCAATGGGTCAGGAAAACAAAGGATTTCCACGTTACTTTATATCCATTCCATTTTCACCCATCTATGAAAGCTGTAAGATTGGGACGCAAGAAACAGCCTGGCTTATAACCCAAAACACAGTAGACAGATCATATGTACAGGGGGTGTAAGCTTAGCTACTGAGGGTGCCGCAACGGGGTGAAAGGTCCTGTACACGTGCTTTAAGTCTCATATTTATGGTCCCGTACTTATAGTCCCGTGTTTCTCGCTCTGTGAATTACTCCCATTTTTATGATTACGTAACCAACACAGCCAAAGTTGTCTGTTTTTTAATTCCTTCATTTATTTATTTTTTGATTTTTGATTTACTTTTTGTTGCATCTGTGAACCTAAAAAATGCCAACTCGGACCGCTTTGCAAATTAAGTTGATGGAAGCCAAAAAACGTTGGCTGCGTAACATGGTCGCGGAAAAATGGGTGTAATCGAACCCCACCTCATTCTGTATTATCTCGCCGCAATCTGTGCTAAATGGAATCGATGACGTCACGCGCAGGGTAACTAGAAAGCATAAAAACAACTAATCAAAGAGTTCAACTCTATTATGCATTAGTTCTGTTCAATATCTTTAACAATCAAATAGATACAAGAACTAATAAGACCCCGTCCACACGTATCTGATATATTTTCAAAAACGCAACATCTAATAATTTGTTTGTGTCTAAATTTGTGACGACCTTTTGGGTTGAAAGTGAAGCTTCAAATGCGTGCGCCAAAAAATTCTTGCATACGTGTGGGCGTGACCTAAACGAGTTACATTAAAGTCGATCTAATATCTCAAATTCATATTTCAATGCAAATCTGTGCCATCTTGGAAATCGATGTGACAGATAATTTAGATCTGCTTCAGTTATATTCTTGCTAAACTTAAATTATGTCGTAATCCAGTTATTAATTTTGGTGGCGTTTTAAGTTTACAATTATACATATTAAAATTAAAAAACAAACAAACAATTTAACACCAAAGCTAGACATATAAAAAAGTCACTTAATATTACTTAAATATATAAATAAATTAATGGAGAATAGAAAAAACTGCCGAAACGAATCAAACCCCCTCAGACACTACAAAACAACTAGTACTGTTCCTAAGGCAGTGATCATAAATTAACAAATGAAAGAGTGTATTATATATTCTAGTTAACGTAACTAGTTTAATTATAGCTGGTTTGTTTTTTTCATTTAAACGTATATTTTTTAATTTATTCCTTCAAAAACATATTATTTAAAGCTTTGACACTTTCACGAAGTCTTTCCTGGTGAGCTTTTGTATCGCAAAAGGAACCCAAAAGAGTCCAAGCTACTACAACAGTATAGTATCAAACCTAAAATATATCGATACCCTGAAACAACCTATTGGCTGATCAAATTCAAGGCGGGGCTGTAATTCACTTAAACAAACTCTGGGCTTATCTATGTCAAGGCAAGGCTGATCCGCCAGGACACGGCTAACTAAAGCCGGACTGAACCCTAAAACAAACACTTGGCTGATCGAAGTCAGGGCACGGCTAAATCACAGATCGAACCCTGAGATACCGTCAGGCCTCTGGGCTGATCAAAGTCCGGGCAATATCACTGAATGGACTGTTTCTAAACTGATATCCTGAAGCAGTCACGAAAGTCAGAAAAGCCTACTTTGTAAGCAAGGTTGATAAATATTTAAAATCTAAATCATATTAGATATCGTGCCTTAAATTAAATTGTATTTGCTCATTTTATCGTCCTTATAATGACCCCCCATCTCTCTCTCAACTAAATAATGGCAAGTTAATTTTCAGTGAAGCTTTTTAACCCATTATGGGAGTTAAATCCTTATACTTCATACTCCATATATTTATATATACTTAATTCTCTGTGTTGTCGTCTAGTATCTTGGAGCTGTTACACTCTTTTGCTCCATATAGAACTCCTATGTGTGCAAACCTAAGCTGAAGAGGCAACTCAAGAAAGGACTAACGGTGACACCTTGGCAAAGACTGAAGATGATGTCTTTCTTCACAAAAATCACCATCCACATTACAAATCACAGTATAAATCTACTCAAACGCAGGTTTCATTCTTTTTATCCTTTCTGTCCTCAGAATTATTGACTTCCACGACACTGGGTTTTGAATGTGGTGCATAGCTTCTGAACTTTTGTGATCTCTGATCTTGTGTTGTTGAGCCGGGTTTTGGCCGAGGGCGTCGATGGTTTTCTTCGCTATCCATGTACATTGCAGAATCCTGGTCCACTTGAAACCTTTGTAAAAGCGGAACCCAAGGAGAATCGGGTTGGTATTTGCCAGAATCATTTAACAGAGGGGGTGGGGGTGGAGGAAAGTCATTAATGTCACTGTTATTAGAATTGTTTTTCGAGTTCAGTACATTACAATGCTGTTCAGGGGGTGACCCTGATTTAGGAGAAACCCATCCTTCTGATCCAGCTCGTTGCTTTAAACTTGGTAAACTACGAATATTCTGGTTCTTCATGTCTGAAGTAGACACTGGTCTAGTTCCTATTGGTTCACTCTTTTCCGTAGGTAAATATCGGATATCAGTGCTATAAGATTTTGGGATGCCACTTCTGTTACGGTCAGGAAACATCGTCGATTGTGTACCCGTGGATTCGCTGACCGATCGAGTTGACGACGAAGAGGTACTTCTGGCATCTCCGGTGGCTGATTGTTTAACAGCCACAGCGTTTGTGACTGGGCCATTTTTGGCCATAGTCAACACGATTGGCGAGGGTCTTCCAATGGTTTTACTTTCTTTTGTGTCTGAGAAAAGGGAGTTCTCGAGTGTGGCTTTGTCAATTTCTCTGTTTTCATCAGGGGTTATCATCTCGCAAGTGCATTCCATAGCTTGAATAGTTGGAGGAGACGGAGGTGGTGGGAAATCCGCACTACCAGTAGAACCTACGGATGAAGTTCGCGGTTTTTCCATTGGAATCCATAAGTCGTCTTCATAGCTCGTTCTCGTTAATTCCTGGTCTTTTTTAGGATGCCCATTAGACTCACTAAAGAACATTAAGTCGTGAGAAGCACTACCCTTATTTAGCGTGGTACTTCCACCGTCAGTATTATCAGGTGGTGTAGGAAAATCTTCTTGTTCCTTAAAAAATAATGCTATTGGTGGCTGAGGTGTAAATGATGACCCATCCTTCTCTTCATCTGTTTCGATGTCAACCAAAGTTTCCTCTTTCTTATGACCAGATTTTTGAGATTTATTGTCCATCTTGTCTTCAACCACACTATAACTTTTTTCCTCTTTAGATATCCTCTTTTCTTTTGCTGACCGCCGCAGTTTTGCTTGTTCATGGTGGTCATCTTCGTCGTCTCTGTTTTCAAGCTCCGTTTCCGTGGTTTCGCAGTTGTCTTCTTCTTCAGTGCCTGGCGTGGATGGTGGCTGTAGAACGATCTGTGGCACACCGTTTTCATCAACGGGAACTTCGCCACCTTTTTGTGTGGCCTTGAGTTCAGCAAGTTGGGTTGCTGAAGGTTCAGGTTCATTTTGAACGCCTTCGTTTTGTTCAGACATGCTCAGACCTTTTGGTGATCCCAGGATATTTCCTTGGTCCCAACCACCTGAAATACAGAACAAATAATGCATGTCACTGTAATGTGTAGCGCGTGTCGTATCTTTGTCTTTTAATAACAGCCAATGCATCATGCAGTGAATAGTTGAGCTTAAAGACAGACAGTAAGTACACAAGTAATAATCATGCATGCGACACAAAACAATTTTCAGCCCCAGGATTTTTTAGATAAATTCCCTTTTTCGAATTTCAAATTTGAATACCTAGTTTTTCTAAGGAGACCGATTCCAGACGAGATGGAGTCCCGGCATTCCCCACCCACCTCTCCCCTCCAACTCACATACACTATACAAGAAGGTTGCGTAAACACCTTGTGAGAATATGTTTTACATAAAAAAAGAACTTTCAACGGTCAATGGTTGAGACAAGGAAATCCCAGATAAGGAAACTATTACCGATTTTGCGATTGTGTGAATATTATTTATGCTAGCTCACCTGATGATGATGTTTTTATTAACTGACATTGCATTTCTCCTGGACTTATGCAGCGACTACCAAGATGACTAATAAAATAAAATGGTTTCATCATTAACTGAATTGAATGCACATGACTGAAACATATTGGGAGTAATGATTTTTCTTCTCAAACTACAAGATCGTCATAGCCTTGAGAATAATTCCTTTGATTCCTAGTAACTCTTAAGAAGGCACGTTCACATGGATAAAATGCAAACAAAGAATCTTATTCCCACGAATTTTAAAATGGGATACTGATGCTAGTATCTCAGTCGTATCAGCGCACATGTGAGCAGCTTTTTTTAGACTTCTATCCAAATTTCATTCAAAATTCTTAAGAGCCGTTAGTAAATTAAGTACATCGGATAGCAAATCAAATCAAACTAACTTACCGACTGCCACATTCTTGAGGGTACCTGGCGTTGATAATCCACGCTCTAAATAACTGCCAGTCACCGAAGGTCATTCCCATAATCTGACTCAGTTCACTGAGATCACAGGAAGCCAGGACTTTGCCATTGATATTATTATCGGTTACTACCTTTTGGTAAGTAGACATTTGCTTTTGATCCAAACCTTCGAGCTCGGACAGCTGGAAAGGGAACGCAGTAAAACATTCCACCTTAGATAACGTTTTTTCTACTTTTAAAGTTTCATAATTATATTGCTTGAGGTGCATGTGACGTCATAGCCGCCATTTTGGCTGATTTTGACCGGCAAAAGATTTTGTCATGGTGTCTTTTGTCAAATCAACCAACATGGCGGCCACGTCTTTTGTCCTTTTATTCTCATGGGAAGGGATGCACGCCACCAATCGCTTGGTATTAGTTTGCTGAATGAGTGCCACCAATCTCATCAAAAGCCTTCAGTAAAGGGTAAACACTGTCTGCCATGCTCACTTATTCACCATTCACCATTCACCATCTTCCATACAGCGATTCACTGGTCGAACACAAAGCAGTCAACCGATTAGGCTACAAGGTTGAAATTTGAATTATCCTTTGAAACTAACCCTCAGCCTTGATTGAATGCTGTGTTTGAACAGTGAAATGGTGAATTCGGAAATGACGTCTGATTATAGCAGCCTATATTTACATTCTGTACCTGTTTGCAGACATCATCGATGGTGAGACTATTTAAGTTAATTTGTTTCTCCTTGGCAATGTATGAGGCAGTGAGCTGTGAAAATAGATAACCAAGTACTGATATTAGAAGAGAGAAATGGGATATTGAAAACAAACGAACGAAAACACTAGAGGAGAGAACGGGAGGGGGTCAAAACAAAGATTAATTGAAGACGAAAAGGTGTAAAGGGAGAGAGGAAGATGAATAGGAAGAACAAAGTAAGGAAAAAAGAAAGAGAAAGAAAAGATAAAGGAAGGAATTAAACAGAGAGATTCTCATAATGTAACATCGGGTAAAGGGAGGGGATATAGGTGATATTATACGTGTTCAAAGTAGAGTCCCTTACCCCTCCCCCACTAGACCCTTTCTTTCTCATATATTCTATGTGCCTAGACATGAGGGAGCGAGGGGGATATTATTCAAAGTAGAGTCCCTTACCCCTCCCCTACTAGATCCTTCCTCTCTCGTATATTCTCTGGGCCACAAGACTTTCAATTTTGCATAACAATCGACCTATCTTTTTTCCTTACCTGATAAGCAGAACTTCGTTTTCCCACACTTTCTGTCTCAGATTTTGCGTTACTTCCACTTGGTAATCCAGCATGCAGACACTCAACCATCTGCCGCCGCAATGACTGATCCAAATGAATCGTGCTCAACAAAAACCTTCTCACATCTGCTGCTCTTAAAAGTGGCTGATGCGACGAAAGGAATGTCTCAAAATACACAGGGTCCCCGTCGACCATGCAGTCAACCTCATTGATAACAGGCATTGCAGAGAGCGTTGCTTCGTAGAGATCTTTCAGACAAACATTATCTCGAATATGGGTATTATTATCCTCAATAAGCAGAACAAGCCAAGACGTCTTGTAGGGCCAACCATCTACAAGACTCACCCAGGCCGCCAACCGCTTCCAGGAATACTCGACACTTCGAGCTCGAAGAAGTCGACACGTAAGAGAGACTATGTTCATGAGACGCTTTACTCCGAGAGGATTTACTGTTTCGTTATCCGCCAAGACTTGCGCTAAGTCAGCAGATATTTTTCTTCGTTCTTCTAATTCAAGCTCCTTTTCTAGCATCTTTTGATGATCAACAGCTAAGCAAGGTTCACGTTCGTTTGGCTCATAAATCAAGGATGAGTCTAGATTTAGGTCAGGGTGTATGCGTACTGGAACACCTCCATTACAGTTATTAAAGTCTCTATGCGCCCGCTTATCGTTATCATATTGCAGCATTTCACCATCCCATTCCATATCGTCATGAACAATACTACTTGGACGCAAGTCGATATCCGGTTGATGGTCACTGTCGTAGTCAACATTGCGAACGTCCTCCAAAAGACTCATAACATTTGGAGGCAGCACCCCGGTGTAGTTAGATTTGGGTTCCGGAAGATAGAAAGGGAGTTGCACGATACTCTTGAGGTAGTCCGAGGCACTGATATGAGATTCCCGCAAGATACTGCTGAAGCTTTGATCGATCGCACGGATCATCACTCTTGGGTCTAAAGCCATGAGTATAATAAACGGTGCCTCAGGATCCGTAAAAAGTAGATTAACAGAGTCAAGTAGCTGGAGAACTTTGGACTGCTCTGAGTTGTCTAAACCGTCGATGACGATGACGATGCGAGTTTGATGTCGAGTGAACCCATCCACACAATTCACAAGATCAGTTAGCAATTCCACTTCTTGTTTCAAAGCGTGAATGAAACCTTCCTCTTTTAGACCAAGCTGAGTCGCAACCACTGAGATTCGCTTTTTCTGAGAAAATGCAAGCGAGTACAGCATAGAGCAAACCGTAGGAAAGTGAGCAAGTACAGCTACGCCGACCACAGCTGAAGTTGCTATTTCTATTCCTGTTATAATGCTCCCTCCTTTGGTACCATTCACCGTAAACAACGTGAGACTTGTTAGACCGCAAATAATGACAAACAAAAAGATAATAAAGGTTGGAATGCAGCAGCAGCAGCGTTTCCATCGAGCTTCAATGTAATCCGTGTCTTCATACTCAGAATGTGGAGTCCGAAACACACGATAAAGACGGCTAACAAAGAAACCGAATTCTGATTCGACGACGTCGCAAAGCGTTTCTATCATCCCGACCAACGAGGCAGCTTCACTTCCGCTACAAGTCAACTTGCTGAAATCTGTAAAGAAAAACCGTACAGGCAGCGAAGGCTTCATAGCTCTAGGCGACGGAGGAATACAGAAGATGAACTGCAAGAGCAACTTGAGCGTAGAAACTGAATTTGCGACGTAGCCTCCAACTGCACAGGGAGTCTCTCCATTGGTATATCGTCTGTCCGCCACGTAAGCACACAGAAATAACGAATACGCACTAATAAAAAGGGCAAGTCCAATACAGATGCCTTCTATGATGCCTAGGGCTGCCCACATGGTCACACCAAAGATAATTGATACTACGAGGACAATTAGAAAAATGAAACGGGAAAACTGGAAAACTGGACGCATATCCTGGTGAGCGAATTCTCTCATCTCCTCTGTATCAAAAAAATAGAATTATTTTTTGTTACTTTTGAAATATGTATACAAATATAAGAAAAGACGAAATTTACTTGAGTGACCTTGAAACAATGGCTCCAAGGCAAGGATGAACTTGATGCATTAATACATTTATTGTATTTTATTGAGACCAACTTCGGCTTGGAGCCTTTGTTCCTTGCTCACTCGAATGAGCGGACTATTAAGAGATTACAACAGCTCTTAAAGGAGGTTGGTATTTCGTGTAGATTGTTTTACATACCTTGAAGTCTTTTTAAAACAAATGATTTGCCACTACCCCATCGCGCATACATTCCTACGGTCAGCGGCATACTGAGAGAAGGCTCAGAAAGCACGTCGGCAAGAGCGCTGGTGTACACGTCGTAACCCATGACTTCTTCACTACACTTTTTACCACCTAGAACCAAACCTACAGATACAGAACAAGGGACCCATTATTACTGCGAATAGTCAAGTATGTCATCGTTTTTCCTTTATACCAGGTAAGTACGTCATTCATCAGGTATGGAAAACGTGGATGTTAATTGAAGGATTGGGAGATCTAGAAGTAGAAGCAAAATACAATCGACAGCCTTGTCCAGAGCTGGACCCACTTTTTTATCGGTGTGCGCGCGGCAGGAGGCGAACCGAGTAGTAGACACAGACTCGTAAGAATTGTAACTATGAAAGTTTTCTCAGTTTTCTTTGCGAGTGACAAAATTAGAAGTGTGGTATTATCTTTATATTTAACAAAAACAACTAGGACCATACTTCCAGACATTGAGTGCTGAACCGTCGTATGGCAGCGCGAAGCATTTACGGCTATGCTGGAGATTTCGGCCCCAAAACCGCTATCTGGGATTTACAGACTGATCAGGAAGCTCGGCCGAAGCCTAACGGAGAGATTAGTCGGCCCCTAGACCGTAGATGATTAACCCCTTGCTATGACCAGCCGACCAACTAATCGCTTCTGTCGAAGATGACTAAGAGTCCAACGTCACTCTTTTCCATGTGGGACGCGTTTTGGAAAACTAACCGCGACTTAGAATTGCGCGCGTACGGTATTTCCTTTATTTTTGAGATATAAATTAATCAGTTGGTCAAAGTGGGTCAAAGGCTGCGGATAAACTCACCGGTGCCAAATATTTGCGTTAAAATGCTTGTGCGGTGTTGCCTGTCAATGTTATAGGGCGTTTCTCCTGCTCTATTAGGTCGATACAAAAGTCTTGCGTCTTTTGGATTTCTCAGTAGTAATTCACAAATTCGTCTAAATCGGCCTCGAACAGCTATATGCACGGCTGTATCTCCTCTCTGTGAAAGTAACCAAGACAATGTAATTTGAATTCTTTTCTTGAAGTTATCGTTATAACAAACTATGGAAGGCTTCAAAGTTGGATTTAGGAGCTTTAGCAGACTTCAAAATATGAAGTAGTGTATGAGAAAACAAGCAGCAATATTCAATAAATCCACTTCGTAATGATGTCTAAATTCATTGAGGTTTAAACTGTTATCTAGTCCAGCGAAAACATTATTGAGCACGCGCGAAGGTTTGGTTCGCTCGTTTGCTTGTCTTTTAAAATCTTTATACTAAATACCCTAGTTTTCTCCGATTAAAATACGACAGCATGACAAAAGGGAGAGAGTGATGTTGCTCATCTTATGATATTTTTATATGTTCATTGTATATGTTCATACCCTGTCTGCTGCACATACAAGCGCTCCTTTGTCCAACAGCAGAGCAACAATTTCTGTGTGTTTCTTCACAGTGGCTCGTAAAAGAGGAGTGTCGCCGTCCTGAAATAAAATATTTCAGACAGTACATTGGTGTATTTTCCTTATCCTATATAAGTCTGAAAAAGATGCTTCCATTTATGCTTAAAGCTGGTGCATGATGAGGCATATTCAAAAGCCTTTCACTAGTGCTCGCCATCCCGCTCCAAGACCTGCTACAAAGGCTACATGCTAATGTATGAAACAATTTCTCCGTATTATTTATAATAATAATATAATAATGGAATCTTCTTATATAGCGCATCTATTAGCAGAAGTCAGTGTAGCTTACGATCATAAGTGAATAGTTCATAGTAGGGTTGTACAGTTTCCAATCAAGTTTCCAATAAGCCATGATTTTTCTCCATTCGCAGGCAATCTTCCCCAAGAGAATATGGCACTGGTCAATTCGTATTTCAACGAAGGCAAGAGTCACCAAATTTTTGTATTTTAAGTATGACTGAGTATAACTGTTCTCGTTTAGAGACATCGGTATTTGTTAAGCCAAATAACTATAGTTATAATGAAGACACGTTACTTACTCTGTTTACAATCTCTGTTTTTGCACCAGCCTCTAAAAGCTCTTTAACTATCGCTGTATGGCCTCGTTCCACGGCATGGAATAGTGCCGATTTTCCTTCCTTTAGATATGGTAAACAATATTTAATTACAGATCAATAATATTCAAAAATAAGTTATACCACATCTTTAGATACAGAAACCTTTCAGGACCAGAATAAGAAATCCGTTTTACATGTTGAAGTGTAAATTGAGAAACTTAAAAGTGCGATTCTTTAGGAGGGGTTGTAGATTATAAATGAGATTAATAAACACTTTAACGCTTACAGAATCAACAGCATCTACTTCGGCGAACTTGCTAAGTAAGGTCTTGACAACTTCGAGGTGGCCGTCACGCGATGCAGATATCAGAACCGTCTCTCCCTCCTAAAAAGAAAAGAAAAAAGAAAAAAAAGAAAAGAAATGAAAACAATCAATAACGTAATAGTTCGTTCACCCACCCACTAATCTCTCCCTCCCTTTCTTTATTTTAGATCCCATCTATCCATCCATTTGTCCGTTTGTTTTTCCATCCATTTATTTTATAAGATACTTCAGTCCTGACTAGACGCACTAATGCATCAAACATATATCATCATATGTCGTTCTTAGTCCAAAATAATAGATAATGGGCGTATTATTTCTGCAAGTGATCTTGAAATTACGTCATGCCCTAAAGCAACATTTAAAATCACCGAAACCGACATGATATCTTATTATGAGCCGCAAGGCAAATGGTATTATATATTGAATATAGTCGGCGGGTGGTTTATGGCACGAATTATTTGAAAACCAAACCATGCGAATGAAACCACCGGATGCAGGAACGTTGGTCTATAGAAAGGCTTCTTCTTGCATGAGTACCAAAACTGAATTAAATCTTCTGGAACAGGATGTTGAGTGAAAATAATGCACTGTTAGATAGAATAATCTGGACATCAGTAATGTATGCAGTAAGTTTGATGCGTGACGAGCTGTGTCCGCCAAGAAAAATTGACTTTTTCAAGGGACCACACTAAAGTGTGTGCAACCTGCATCAGAAAAAATGTCTTAGCAGTGAAATTACATTAAGTAATAAAGGATCGATCTTGATGATGCTACAGTATCCAATGCCTTGTTGGAAAAAAAACATGAGTCCTGACTGATAGACATTTCATACAGCAGTTGTATATGCCGCAGAAACTGAGATTATCAGTGTACAGCATGCAATAATTACTCTTCTTATGTTTCGTCACTTTTATCTCCTCAACACATCTTAAGCATCGATCTTTTTATGTTATCCTTGAAGAAATCGTCTGCAAATGGATATATGACAAGTATTCATTCGTCTGGCTCAAAAAGTTAAAACGATGTCTGAAAATGTCGGATCTGCTTGATGTGTGCCGGATGTTTATAGAGATCATCATAACTAAGTAAACTGTTATGAAGTCCTGTTTTTGTCATATTGTGCTATAGTGCAGGATATCATTTAGCTCATCTATCGCGACCAATACTATAGTGTCACTGATAGATCACCTATCATTCCCAATATAGTATTCTACATAATGGTATTTTAAGTACTGTGAGACATTCATATCTACATGTAGCTCTGCCAAGACCAGACTAGGCGTTATGATCTCCCCTTATCTCCTATATTGAACTATAATAGTATATCAAATATACTGTGGGACGTTGTCTAGCTCTAATTACGGCTCCCTCTATAACAGTAGCAAGAAGGCATCTCATGTACTTCAGGACACTGTAGCTCTGTTAAAATCAATAAGTAATGCAATTCCCTTCGTATCCTGTACAATGGTAGTTTTATTAACACAAGCTTGGTTCGCTTAGGTTTTTATGGACCTCACTAAAAAAACCTGTGCGTAACAACTATACTGTCCCCGCATTTCGTGTTAAAAACAGCTGGATTCTTGCTGATTGGAAAATATCTTGTACGCGAATTCGCGAAGAAGAATCACCAAGCCTTATATTTTGTTTTTAAAATACAATGGATTCGTTTGCAAAAATAATTAAACACAGTAGTGCGACTTTTCTCCTTTTAAATGATTATCATTTAAATATTAGAAATAGGCATAACAAAAGGATTTTAGGTTCATATGTCGTCCAGGTATACCAAATAAACATTTTTAAGACAATAACTTATAACTTTAGTTGGCACGCTTAAAATAAATTAAATTCTTGCTCTCGGATGTTTCACTAAATTTTCGCAGAATAGAAATTAGAGATATTGGGATATTATCAAGAAATCTCTTACTTGCTATTTGTACGACCTGGTTTCCTCGGAGCAAATATGTTAGTATTTTCTTATTATAATAAAGACTTACTCAGTAAAAAGAAGTATTATTGAAGGTCCCGTGGCATTAATACATAAAAAGGAAAACTTTTTTCATATTGAAAGAGAATTAATTCTGTTTTTTACTTTGCCTTAGATACTAGTATCTGCATGAAGGACGCCTCTGCTACTTCAAGTTTAGGTTTGATTAATGTTGACAGCCAAAAAACGCACCGTAAATATACACATATATTCCTAAGAATGCGCAAGTGTATTTTGGAGGTATTTACCTCCATGTTGTATCCTACGATCATCTTTCGGACTTCAGAGTTGTATCTCTGTAATGGTTTGGTTGTCTTTCTCGACTGGCTGCCTTTGCGTTGTGTTGATTCCATTTGAGTACAAATCCGAAGTCTCGGACGAGCACAGTAATAGAGCACCTTGAGATGAATTATCCCTTTGTGTATACTACAAAACTTGCACAATAACCTGGATTAAGTTGATTGAAAACCTTATTCTAAAGATGCTTATTTCGAAAACAGAATAATATCAACACCAACTTAAACCGTTTGCAATCACATTCGACATCACTGAGCACCAGTCCTAAACGACATACGCATGTGATGAGAGTCGGAAAAGATCATTAAAAAATCATGGTGAACAAAACATTTAAATTTTGCTTTAAATTTTCCATGGATCGTCCAAAACACTCAAAGAAGTGAGTCTGATATTATCTTAAGCAAGAAAAATATTGTCATGATAACATTCTGAGCCATACATATTTTCTACGCACCCCTCCTCTGTAAGAAATGTTTCATTTGTTATAAAGCTTCTTCATGACATTATCTATGCTTATCACGAATGGTAATAGACTCATTTCTTTTACTATGGAATTATTCGTTTATCATTACGGTTTAGGGTGCTGAACATTATTCTAATGAATTTAAACATTTTCAAAGTACAAAACACGTCTACAGACTACAGATAATCAACAAATAACGACCATTTGCTGTTATGAATAATCGACATAGAAGAACGCTTGATCTATCTTTAAGCACATTAGGAAAATACATAAGGAATAGCCTCTGGAATATGCCACTCTATGGATAAATCTAAAACTAACATATATTCATATGTTTTGGCGATATCAGTTTTCCACATTCAAGACCATTTCACTCGAAGTGTCTTTTTCTCCGAAAAAAAAGTACATATAGAATACAAAAAACACATCGAAAAAGTCTAATGACCTTCATTGTAGGATAACATTGACCCTATGATGATCGAAATTCTAAGATCCTGATGATCTATTGGCTCAAAACTGAGCTCATGACGCCAAGCTTAATAATCAAACAATTTTCCTTATTTTTGCTCCTTTTCTCAATATCCCTCTTTTTGTCCATTTTTCCCGTTTCTCCGACTTTTATCGTCACATTTTTCGATTTTTAACGCTAAATTTCTCGCTAATCAGAATCAACAATACTAAAACGCAGGCATAGCAGAACAGTTACCGAATGGAACGTACAAAGTATTAACCTGGTTACTACTACTAGGTTAATAACTGTCGATGTACAAGTTTAACATCAGTAATTACTGACTCAGATCGCTATGCTTACTCTAGGCGGATTTTAATGGCCGTAGCCGGCAAGATAATATTTAGAATCGATTTCGTACTCATTTGCATTCATAAATCACGATGCAGTCTTGCATCTGCATTTAGTCTAACTGACTAATCGCAATTTTAGTATGCGGATCATACATCTAGTTCGGTCGAATGAAGAAAGGTTTGACAAGATGGGTTCGACCAGATAGGGTTCGGCCAGATAAGGTCCGACCAGATAAGTTTGACGTCAGTGACAAAAAAGCTAGACATTATGATCGATTATTACATATAGAAAATTGAAAATGTTCAGTTACCTTGTCTGTCAAATTGTAATATGCTCCCTTAGCGATGAGTTTCTTGACTATTTCATCGTGTCCTTGTTTGGCTGACCATGCAAGGGCTGAATATCCTTCCTTTAATAAAGAAAGAAAATATTTAAAAACATCAAATTTTGTAAACTTTGAATAACATGCATTGTTTTAACGAGATTGTCTTAAGTGCAAAGCTCGCATGTGTAGAAACCTCCCTGGTAAAATTGAACTAAAAAGATAAAAAGATACATACATAAAGAGAACTGACCACTGTAGTAACGTGGTAACGATATTTAAAAAAATACCCGAGGATTAAAGAAAACGATAATGATTTTATTGCCTTTTTACTTTATTTAAATTTTTTGAATTGAAAAATAGACATATTAAATAAACTTTAGCGAACCATCACAAATCAAAAGCATCAAAAAAGAAAAGGGTAGAGTTCTCGCTGTTACTCAAATTACGACTATAGGAACAACTCGATATAAGGATGACATGCAACGAAACTAGCGATATGATACACGGTGTATACACTTTGATGACTTTGAGTTAAATAACATGGCTTATCACTGACAATATATTTACATTTTTCAAATAAATACTGATGGAGTGTACATGGATATGAACGTAGCTATTTTAAATGATTGAGAGCCTATTATTTATTAGTCAATTACTAAAAGAATCCTAATTCAAAGGTAAGAAATACTTTTCAATACTTTTAAAATTCCGGCATGAAATAGCCCTTTTTACAAGCCAGTAGTCGAGAAACTTCGTGCCAAGTGTAAGGGGTAAAATGCAGCTATTCATTTTGTAATAGGGTTTGAGGCTAAATATTTCGGTCCTAAGAACAATAGACATCAGGAAAATGCCCTGAAGTAAAACAATTTTTTTTTCAAAACGCTAATTCTGATATTCTTGTTATTGATATTTCAAACCGGCACTTTAGAATTTCGATCTATGCATTCCTACGTAAACTATTCGTCTGATATCGATCAGGAAGCTGAAATTCATACGAACGCGAGCGTTTAGTTAAAGCGGTGAAACCGAAGGAATTCTCAACAGGGAAATGGTGGAAGAAAGATCAAACAGATGACTTACAGTTCCTTAAGTACTTTTCAAAAGAACATTCTCTTGGACTAAAGGTTAAAAGTATACATTGTCAGGGCCTTTTGCACAGGTGATTGCACGATCGCGAAGTCAAGGGATGAGACCGAAAGATATGAACACTCTATCGGGGGGGAAAACCGCGAAAAAAAACATAAAGAAGAATGAATGTGTCATGATTTGGTCGGTTCTTATTGAATATTTTACATGTTTGGAATTGTTAATCAAAATAGGACTTTACTATGAAAGCCGTAAGGTTTAAGCAGTTACTAAGCGGCATCAAAACGATGTTAGTATCTCGATTCTTCGAAGCGTCAAGTGGTTTTTGGAGTAAGAGACGCCCAACAATTGCATTTCATTTCAGTAACATCAAAATAAAAGTTGTTTTTAGACAATCTTATCTTATTTTGAACTTACTTTCAATTTCAACGCAGCTCAACGACCTCAAAACGACGAACTTGGTAAATGAAGTCGCATACAACGCAAAGTGATGTAGTTGAATTCGATAGATATCCTTGAGAATTTCAATAATTCTACAGTAAATTACTGTGTTTGATTAAAATGTAATCGAGTGCAAACGAATCAAAATCATCTATTTATAATATCTAACAAGCAAAGCAGAGCAAGGTAACAGCTGCTCCTAACTCTCTGTCTAAATTCATTTCTTATTTTGAATATTTGCGTCCTCTCAAAATACTAGTCCGTGCGATAGCATCAAAAACTTTTAACATCCTAATTCAGTTCACCGGCTACAAACATGATTACGTCCATATGCAAAGTAATTTTACAGTTTTAAAGAATGTGTTGTCTACTTGTCTATGTCTGTATTGGCTTGTTAGCAGATGCGCGAAAAAAAATCTTGAGAAGCTCTCAGGGAATTAGAGTGAGAGATAACCATAAACGCGACTGTGATTTGGCATTCATCATCTGTACTACACATTGTCGAATTCTTTGATTCTCGAGGAGTGTTTGCCGACTTGAAGAGCATGAAAGAACGGTTCCTGATACCAAAACAAAAGTGGCCTACATATATACATGATCATATAAAAAATTTCTCAAAACAGTTCAATTTTTCTTAGCAGCAGTTAAGTGATAAAATCTAACTAATGAGCGTCTATCTGAATTTCTCAGGTCAGATTTTCAAACAATATTAGGGATTCTTACATAGAAAGACCACGCGCGCTACTCAGTAATCAGACTGAAATGCTCAGGCCATAATGGACTACAAACAAAAGAACACAAAATATAAACGAATGAGATAATTTTCGTATACCTCAGGTTACCTCGTCGCGATAATTGTAATCATACTAAGAAGAGATTCATGTTTTTAACAGTGAAATCCTTAAAAGCCTGAGGCTAGATAGGAATAAGCGTGATAATCATAGATAACAACACCTGGTCAGTAGCGTTAACGTTGGGATCCCTGTGTAGTAGATATTCAACAAGGTCTGTGTAACCACCTTTTGCGGCCATGATAAGTGCTGTCCAACCACGCTGTAATAAGGAATAGAAAATAGCAATTTCATCATCGGTTTTTTCGGTCAGTTTGATTTACACGCGGTTCAAAACAGGACGCAACCATAACGCATATGTACCACCTCAAGACTTATATAAATGTGGGGTGAGGGTTCGAGGGCTTGGGGGGAGGGGGGAGGGGGGGGAGGGGGGAGGGGGTGGGGGGGAGCTTGAATATAGTTCATACAGCAATGACTCTTGAAATAGAATACAGATCATTTTCAAATCTGAAATGGTTTCCTCGACCATTTGGATTATTGGAACTCCATGGGTAGTATTAAAAAGATATGTCCGCCATGATGTACATCGTTGAAGTGTTAAAAAAATACTGGACCTGGCTTATTTGCCTATCGGATGTCACTTCTCAATTGATGGTTTTCACGGCGGCCAGGTTGGAGGAACTTAACAAAAGAATTGTCAATGTATTCTTTTGTTATATTCTCCAACATGGCCAACGTGTCTTTTGTCATTTAATTCTCTTGGGAATGGTTGAAAACCATCAATATTATTAATAAGAAAACTAAGATTCGAGATGTGATTTTAAATTGCTTTATTAGTCTAACCGTTCACACACACACCTTTTATATGACCTTTAAAGATCTCCAGAAGTAAGAATAATAAACAAGAAAAAAGATAAAAAACGTGATTCTAAAGGAAATAAAAGGAAATGAAGTGAAATAAAGGGGATTTTCTTACCGTTCCGGCAATGTTGATATTGGCACCCTTTTCGACTAGGGCCTTCACGACTTCTAGATGCCCCTTTCTTGCCGCCCAAACTAGAGCTGTCGTTCCGTACTGATAACACAACAAATACCAAGAAAATATAAAATATAACCAAAACTTTTAATTCTTTAAATACTTATTCAATATAATTATAAATTCAAAATGATTGTGATAAACAACTTTTGCTGGAGTACTAATGTCACATCCAATACCTTTTTCAACAAATTTTTCCCCTGAGATACTTTCGATTACAAGATAGAAAGCGTTTTAAAGTTTGTTTGTCAACCAGCTGAGCCTTCCCAAAGGGACCTAAGTGATATATCAGCACGTGACTGTTTGTTGCAAATAGGCTATTAGACAGTTTGGAGGGCAACTGCTAGCTGTTTCTCAGAAACTGTTACATCTGTTGTTGCAGTTTCTTGTTGCCAATTGCTGTGTTTCTTGTTATTTCGCTGTATTCGTATTTACGTGTTATTGAGCTATTTATTATAATTGAATTGATAAAGTCTGGGTAGTCATGAGTATCGACAGAAACTGTCAGTCAAACGAGCTGATTGTACCTTATCTGCAGAATCCGCAAGTGCTCCAGCTTCTAAGAGTTTTCTAACACATTCAGTATGTCCTCTTCCCGATGCCCATATTAGGGCAGTCATGCCATGCTTAAAAAGAACAGACATAATGATTATTTAACAAGCTAAAAACTATTACTACCTTTATAGATAGTAAAATTGATATGAAGTTCTGAAAATATAATACCCCTTATGGTGTTACCAATACCAAATTTTCACGGTATTAGTTATTAGTAAGTTAACTCATAATTCGTTATATAACGAGCTTCGCATTTGCGGAAAAAGTTTGGTTATGGGAATGGGTTCCGGACTCCAACACCTTGAATAGATAACGTGTTATAGTACTGTTAAAATTTATCGTCAATATAATATTTTAGTTTCAATTTGTTCTACGGTACAAAGCCGACTCACTCACTCAACGCACTTCATGGGCGCTAAATGTATTGTAGTAAAAGCGCCCCTGATATAGTATATATAAACTTTCGACCACATTAAGTAGATATTTGAATACTAGTTTAGTTACATAATAGAGATATATGAATGCACATAATTTATTTATTAGCAACAGGCTATTTTGACTAAGGTTAACTAATGACGACGGCTGCATATAATACTTTCGCGTCTTTCAACCCCCAAAACCATCAACAATAAAAAATTGGGGAGTCGATAAAAGATAGAAAAAAGGAAAGATTTAAACACAAAGTAAACCTTTTCATATTGGGCATAGCGTTTATGTTCCGAAGGTCCGTCCATATCAATGTATTTTCTCAAATTTTACTGGAAAGCAAATAAATGATACTAATGATACACAAGTGGTCTGGAATGGAAAAAACATTGCGTTCAAGTTCAAAAAGGCCTATCGAGCGTGGCTGACACTAAGGAGGAGGAGAAAAGGAAAATCGTCGTAACAAACTCATTATCATCATGACTGCTAATCTGCATGTTTAAAATAAAGCGCTCTAGAAATACACGATTAAACAAGCACGAAAATAAACGGTTTGAAAAAAATACATGATAAATACATAAGTAGTAGGGAGCTAAAAATAAAGTCGCAACAAGTTAAAATACAGTAGATGGAGTACTGGACGTAGCTAGGCAACCCGTTAGCTTCTGGGCCATTCTATGCTTGTCGGAAGAATGGCGCGGAAGAAATCAGTAAACGTATTAAGCTAGGAGATCTATTCAAGATAGTATAATAAGAATTAATCTCTATATGGTGCCAAACAGCTTAGTTTTTTTGTCTAATTTTTAGCGCATAGGAATAATAATTTAGTATAGAATTCCAGGAAAAATGGGATTAGAAAAATATTGTCAGTCTTACGGGTTTTTTTTTTTTTTTTTTTTTTTTTTAATTTTAAATATAGTGGAACCAAAAAAAGAAATGACTGGGATGAAAAATATTCTAAAATATATTAACATTAATGATAAAAATTACGAAGCGCAACTCTGCTAGAAAGCGACAGCAATGAAATTTTGACCGCTTTTTTGACGGATATAATGATTATTCATTATTAACTGACGTAACCTCTTCTCTGCACGTCTTACAGTGGCCTGAAATTGGCTACAAACATATTGATATATGTATTTACATCTTCTACAAAGCTCGATTTCCTTAATCAGTAATAAACAATTTCAACTGGACTTTGCTCAAGAAAAAAAAAGGCAGCTTTGAGCATCTAGTAATAACTGAAAAAAGCGCCATTAAACTTCTGCAAGAATTTTTTAAATTCAGTTCTAATAACGTAAATTTTGGTCCATAACAGTGTATAACACCGAGTAATCAGCATAATACGCACGGCAGCCATAAAATTAATTAGCATTATTTTAAAGTAATCGTAGTAATAAAGCTAATATATTACGTACAGTAGGAAACTCTGCCAAAATTATTGTCCACAACTCAGGTATAGGTCTTAAGACTACATAAATAGCGTCGAAAAGAAATAGTCCATGCTGGACTTGCAAATTATCCCTGAGTTTTAGCATTGACGGAATCTTCTTAATTTCCCAGCCGAGATCGGGCCGGGAAGATAATGAGATTTTTTTTCAAAATAAATATCATATCCTAGCGGTGGCTTCAATGCACTAAACAAATCTCCAAAGATACTTTGTGACTCAGTATTTGGTAGTATGTACTTGTTACGTGAGTTTTAGCATATTTCAAAATATTTTTATACTAAGTGTGTTACTTGAATTTTCATATTTAGGGGTGTTTCACTAACAATGACAAAAATTAAATACCTTGATGCATTTGCTATCCTGAAACAAATTAAGTTTTTCCACAAGACTATATCCATGTCAAATCCACCTGCTGTGGTTAAGCGCTTATGACTTCTCCATGTGCTTTGAAAACTAGCCAGTGGGAATTCAATACAAAGGTGAGTGAGTGCTAACCGGACGTAAATAGTTATTTTACTGTGACCCTAATTATAGTTATGACAGCTTGCAATGGAAGTGAAACAGAGTTATAGATTTGAACAATTCCTCTATTCACTGATTCGCGCTAATTATTTTTGCAAAAAAATCAAGTATCAAAAATGAACTCATGGTCGAGAAAAAAATTCTAAAACATCGGATTGCCTAAACCTCACCAACCTGAAAGGAACGAAGTGAAATAAAAAAAAAAAACAATAGGAAAATTTGGTTCTTGGATGCATTTATAATCCGTAGACAAGAGGAAATTCAACCAAAAAAACACCAATTAAGTTCTTGAGAGTTTTAGCGGGAAATATGATTGTTTGCCAATTAGTCATGGTATGAAACATAAGTGATGAAAAATTTAACATTTTAAAAACAGTTAAAGCTGTAATTCACTGTAGAGATACATATAGTAAGAGGATAGAAGCTAATTATTTCCAAATCCATCTTCGGAAGTACAAGATTAATACTTCAGAGGTTGGATATTAGAAGCACACACATTGCTTTTCATTTAATATGCGAATGCTATATTAGCAAACTCCGTAGAAATATGAAAAAATCATCTACCATTTCATCTGAGTAAAATTAATTTTGCGTTCTACTCGCAGTACCATAACAGCGTTTTAAAATCAGACTATGAAGAAAACTTGTAAATTATGAAAAAAGGTATATTTTTGATAGACGTACCCCAGCCATGTAGGCGGGAAAATGAAAGGACGTAATATTGAACAAATTATCAATTTAACAAAGTTGTCGGCTATATTTTTGTACTGCTTCCTAGGCCAAATGAAGATGAGGATCCCGTTTAGCTGTCCGTTTGTCTGTTTTTCTGACCAATGCATTTGTCCATTTATTGACTACGATCACGATCGGATTACTGGATTACTGGCGTTAACAATCAGTCGATTAAAACTCAGTATGCAAAACCTTCCATTCTCACTAACCCGCAAAGTAAATTTCAGTTTTCTGAGTAATATAAACATGAGTCATTTTTATTTTTGTGGTTTGTGACAATCTGCAAGCCGCAATACCATAAGAAATAATTCTTGGCTCGCTTGCTGTCTATACTTCATTCTAGTTGATCCCGTCAACCCCCACAAAGGCATAATATCAAGGCTAATACGAAAAATTTAGAATATGATCATATTTAAATAAAACATTAACTTGTTCATCCAATGTTGAAATATTCGAAGCAAAGCATGGCTTTCGACAGCTTTAACACAGTGGCACCTCTTTACTGATACGGCGGCCATCTTAAATTATGGGATGTCGAGGGGGCAAACACGTAGAAAATTTATAAAGCACTAGAGTGGGCAGGCGGGGTTACGTTTTCAAATAATTATATTTTTTGGAGTTTCGCTAATTGTTCCAGCTACCAGCAAATTCAATTTGTATTTTAGATGTGCTTCTCTTGAAAAGCGCAAAGTTATAGGCAGTCTATAAATTTTACAATTGTTGCCCTCTCGGCATCTCATAATGTCTTAATTATAACAACACAATTCAAGATGGCCGCCGTATCGGTAAAAAGGTCCATTTCGGTTTGATTTAAAATTGCGTGGACGGGAATTGATGAAAATAAAAAAAATAAAATTGAATGAACAACAGAATATTCCTAGTCCATCTACGTATAGTTTTTGAAATTAAAATCAAATTTTGGAATAAAATTATTTAAAATAATACCTGTCCTTTTTCGTTTGGATCGGCACCGTGCCCCAACAGATCCGTCACAATTTCTCCGTGGCCTTTGTAGGAAGCCCATACTAGTGGTGTCCATCTCCCCTACAAAAAAATGCAATTGCAGTTACTGTAAGACTGTAACGGGAAAGTCAAATTGAAAAGTAAACGCTGGCAATATTTGGACGATAGTAGTAAAGGCGTGGTTAGGCCTGTTATTTCACTTAAACTTCCGAGTCTTGAGATGGAAACCAAATGGACAAGAATTAAATGCCTTCTGCCTAACGTACTTCTGGCTGACATTCTTTCACTATTACATCTGTGTGAACATTCAAATTTAAATAGTCTGGCATTTTACTTTCTTCCAACTTACTTATTACTCATGAATTATCAAAAAGGCGTGAACTAAACGAAAAATGCGATTAACAAACTGTTAACACACAAAAAGTCTTAATACGAAGGAAAATTGCTTTTAAAATAAGCTTATTTATGTTTTGTGAAAGTCTTAATACGAAGGAAAATTGGTTTTAAAATAAGCTTATTTATGTTTTGTCAATTTTTCTCGGAAAAAAAAACCCTTCTTTTGGCGCGAAATATTCGACGCGTCTGCCATTTAATTTCATTCATCTTGGCGGGAAAAATCGCGTTCGTGCTTTGAGCTACGCTTTGAACACTATAAACCATTGGGCTTCCTGTGTTGGACCAAGTCGTTCGATGGAGGACAGGCCAGAAGAGCGTCGTTGTTTGCAATGACGTTTTAGTGCCAAAAGAGGAGAAGAAATTTTAAGGTATTTTAGCTATAAGGGACACTTTCACTTTTGCTTGTTTTGATTTAGTGGCATATGTTTTCTTTAGCTTGTGTTGGTTTGTTTTAAGCTTACAATACAACATAAGCTATGAAGTTAGGAAGGTTTTGAGCCAAAAGGAAATCAAAGTAAGCTTGATATGTTTAAGTTAATAGTAGCTAAAACAAATGAATAAATAGTGATAAACTATTACGAATTGATGGCTTGCAAGCATTCCCAAGAGAGTAAAAAGACAAAAACAATGGATGCTAATGAGAAATCCTTTGTTAAATGGTACCAACATGGCCGCGATGACGTAACGTGCAAACGAAGAATACAATCACAAGCAAAAAGAAAACTAACCAAGTCAGATATTTGTATTTCCGCTCCATGTTCTAGCAATTCCTTCACGACATCTACGTGTCCTTCTTTGCATGCTGCTATAAGTGCTGTCCATCCGTCCTATTATCAGATTAAAAGTTAAATTTGTGTTGCCCCCCCTCCCCCTTAGTTTATTTCTATTATCCTAGAAATTCCATTACGACATGCTTATATGCAGATTGCATGGTGCTATTAGATATTTAATGTTATAAACCGCCTATCCTAATATTAGATGATGAAAAGGATGAAGTTAGGGCTTTCACACTTACAAACATCCCAAGGAAAAAATACAATAAGTATGAATGTTATTTTCTATTGAATATCCACAGAGTGGTTGGTGTTGTTTTAGAATTTTTTAGAATTTTTTAGAATTTTTTAGTTAGGCAACATTTTAAACTTACATCATCTTGGGCATTGACATCAGGATTTCTCTTGAGAATTTCATGCACAATCGGAACATTCCCTTTTTCTGCTGCTATGATGAGTGGAGTTTGGCCATTCTGAAATCAAAATTGATCAAAAGCATGCCAAAATATGTATAATGGGCCTATTGGTATCCTACCGGGTCCGGTTGTACGAAGTGTGGATAAATCGTTATTCATTTGATAAAGTTGATGCTGTTATCCAATAAATTTCAATCCACTCTTCAAACAACTGGGCTCTGTGTGCAACCATGCGATCAGAAAAAACATCAGGTTGCTTGACCAATCACAGAGCACAAAACTCAAAAGTCTAGTTTGCCCAGTGCCAATGAGAAAATTGGGCAAATTTCGTATACATGTAGTAATGGCAAGGAGGTGGGAAGGACCACCTCCCTAGTACTGGCCCATTTTGTTATGTGATCTTAAACCCGAAATAGTTATTTATAAATCTAATAACTGTTGAACTCATCTCATGAGTACCACTTCTAATACTGAATCAAACTTTACAATAATTCTATAAATTAACCTATTATTTAAAAAACATCTCAATAAATTATAATTTATTTTTTGATTATCTATTAAAGGACAACTGACCCTCCAAAATGACCCATTTTTAAGAGGAACTACATCATTTGAGAAGTCCAAAAATCCAGTTTTTAAAGGGGATAGAGCATCCATTTGTCTAAAACAATTTTTTGAAAACATCGCATATATCGCTCTGGTGGCCGCCATCTTGCGCTTTTATCGCGGGCTCAGAAAAATAGCGTAATGACGTCACAACGTCACAAGAGTTCAAGCTTCCAGTTGTTTGCCTGACTTCTTCCTCAGTTTCTTATACGTTTTACTCAATATTTAGCGAAAAAATACAACTTGGTCATCAAATTAAAGGCATGTCAGAATCTAATTCTTCTTCCGAAGGCTCGGACAGCTCGGGAGACGATTTCGCTCAAGAATTTTTCGGAATGGACGACGAATTTGGTTTACGGCCATATCAGTTTGAACCAGAAATAGAAATCTCCTCAGATGAAGAGTTCAGAGAAGGATCTGACAGTGACATTATTGAAGACGATGAACAAGAGAACAATCGACTTACAAATTCAGATTGGTAAGTCGTACTTCTGTCTTATCACAAAACTGAACTACATATCCATTTTATATAAAATCGTATCTTGCCACTCGTGTTCTTGCAATCTGTTCTTTAGATATTGGTATGCATAAATCCAGTTTGCGACCAAAAGCAATACCAACTTTCACAATTTTAATTAAAAACATGTTTAAAAACATCGCTTGATAGTCAATAAGTTATATACTGCAGGATATAGATACAGGGATATAGTTGTGTCACAAGTTGTGTATGTATATTCTCACTTGGGACAATCGTTGATAATGTTCAAAGATACTAAGAATTGTTTTATTTCTGTTAAATAGGTGTACCTGTGGTAGCTGCCAAATTATGGATTCAATATCTGAATGCATTTGTTGCCAAGAAATCGAAAAAGTGGTTGCAACATGCCAGTCTGTTGTTGAAGATGGAGATGCTGATGAACCACCACCATGCATTACTCAACATCCTGGATTCTTACCTGTTTGTGCCAATAAGTATGTTCTTCGAACCGCATGGGCTCAGTACAAACAGCAGTACAGTAATGCGTATGAAGGCCCAGAGCACAAGCAGTACAGACACATTGCATATAGGCAACTAGCAAGATGGTGCTGGGGAGTTCTTGGAAAGGAAGTTCAGGTTGTTCTGCCCTCTTGTTCTGTCATGTGCATCAGAGCACACTTCCCTCCCCCTGGACTAGAGGAGGACTTTGAATTTGAAGGTTTTCACTATGCAGATGATTAGCTTGGCCTAAAGTTACATGGAGTTATTATATACATTTTATTTATTCCTTACTTCATTTCATATACACAGAGTGGATTTTTTTCTATCAGGATTTCTGAATTGATAAATTGAAAAGGAAAACATGGAAAGGCTGAGACCAAAATGTATAAGAGTAGTCATGAATTTATTTTTAGATGAAGTACATATAGAAAGTTGTTTATATAAATGTTTTGTAGGTTTTGCATATTTTATTATTTAAAAACAACTACACCTAGACAAAATATCCAGCTGAATAGAGAACCTAGTGTACAAAGCACTAGTGGACAAAATCATGAGCTAACCAAGCAAATTTTGCAGTTATACTAGACATGGATAACCAATATTTCCTGGGCACCAATTTGTCTGAAAACAAGGCTAGTCAGTATTGTTTATAAAGAATTTGCCTTGAAGTAGCATGCTATAATGGATTCAAAAATTGTGCTAAATGAAAAAAATATTCTCTTGGTGATAGAATCCCACCCCATCTTAGAATCTCGGTACTGACTAGTCTCATTGTCAGACAAATTGGCACTAGGAAATCTTGGCATCCAGGCTTGTCAGCCATTTATGGTTCATTTTTTTTTTTTCCAGGCAAATAGGCCCTTTGCAGCTCAGTAATCATGCACTGATTAATTCACTGAGCAAATGAATGAACATCTTGATTCCCATGAGTGAAAGCGAAAGTCACTATTCAGCTGGAATTTTTTCTATACTACATTCATACTGGGAGAGACCCCATATATAATGGAGCGTAGATAGTTAAAGAAAAGACCTCTTTTAAGATTTCATTTAAAAGTCAATTCGTTTCCTAAGTGGTAATGATATTTTAATAAAATTTTCATCTGAACATCTAAAAACTGCAAACTTATCTACCACTTTAATCAGGTCCCCTTCACATTAATTACATATTTTGTTTATAGCAGTTTTACTTGGGTCTGTCATGTACCTTCCCATTTGTAGAAGCATTGTAATTATTACCAGTAATGAACACAGCTGTTCAAAGATGAGGGGGATTGGGACGACAGGCTTACTTGACAGTTCTTTCAAAACAGCTATTCACTAGAGTACAATCACTAAAAGAGTGCCAATGATGCTTTGCATTATTTTCTACTAAATAGTGTTAATTAAAAAT
Organism: Actinia tenebrosa; assembly: GCF_029948245.1. Classification (NCBI taxonomy): domain Eukaryota; kingdom Metazoa; phylum Cnidaria; class Anthozoa; order Actiniaria; family Actiniidae; genus Actinia; species Actinia tenebrosa. The sequence goes on from NW_028292583.1 coordinate 10,963,309, forward strand.
AGGAAATGGTTAGAATTAGCATCACTTAACACTACACATTTTAGTGTTTGTAGTCTCTACTACATTCCATTTAAATTAATTACCTAGAAAATCTTGACCGGTGTCGTTCAATCAATTCCTGTTTGTCTGGGGCAGGAACACTAGCAATGTTTCTTGGTAATTCAACCTCTTCAATTGGGTCAACCCCTGCAGCCTCCATGCCACCCTCACAAATTTCAAGTACTTTCAGTTGTAGCTCAGGGAGGAAAGCATAGCTTTTTCTTTGTAAGACTGGCTTAACAACCCAGCGCTTGTGCATCTTAGGGAAGCACTTGCGATAACGAGCTTCTCCACTCCTTGGGCCTTTTTGAACAATTGCGGGTTAGGGGAGGATGGGCACACTTTTTGAATACCTCTGCATCCTTCCAGGAATGCTTGTTCACGCAATGGTGAAAAACAGATTTCCACTTCTCTCTCAAAAGTTGTACATCCCCATTACATGTAGCAGCACACCACCAAAGATGGTTTGAAATGGATTGTATCCAGGGTGCCAGCTCTTGGTTTTTCTTCAATTTTGCTTTCTTGTTCAGCTTTTTTACAATTGACTTGGAAAGATGCCACACATCATACTGGTGTTTGATGTGGCTAAAATCTTTTGCCATAGTGCTGGTGATGGATGTGTGTCTGTCAGTTGTGATACATTTTATACTGACCATGTCTTCTAAAGTGTTCAAACACCTTAGAAACTCCTCTTTCTCCATAGCATTGGAGCTGGTTACTTCAGAGACTTGAACAATGCTGAAGGTGGCAATTTTCCCTGTGCTTGTCTCCATCATAGTATATGTGCCATATTTAGCACTATGGCCAGGACTGTCACTTCGGCCATCACCATTGAGATTTACTATGTCCTTATTTGACAGCTCTTCAATTACAGCAGCCTCCTCTCTCTTCCAAGCATCATTAACAACAGGAAATAGGTAACGTTCCTGATGTCTGTAAAAGACCCTCTCACTCAGAAATTTTAGGCCAAGACAGGATGCAAAGTTTTGAAGTCTGGTAAAAGTATTACCAGTAAATAATATTGATGAGGAAATCAACAAGTTCCCAATAGCTAAGCGATTTAACATTGGCTGTGAGTACCATGTCAAAGCATGTTTCATACATGTAGTTGTCACAATAAGTAGGCTGCCTTGACATACAAAGTTGACATCAGCGACAGGTGCTCCACAGCTTCTACAAAACTTGAATAACTGCTGCAAACAAGAGTTAAATACCAAATATTTAGGTTCTTTGATATGGTTTTCAAGAGTTTTATTGCAGTCTTTGTTTTCTGGCTCTAATTCACTGTCCGTTGTTGAAACTGTCTCTTGCGATGAAACAATGAAACCATCATCATCGTCACTTAGTGGGAGTCCCTCTTCCTCTGAAAACGAAGACTTTTCTGACTTTTGTGGAGACACTGTTGGCATTGACTTTACTGGTGAGGGGTGATAGCTAGTACTGTAGCTGTGGTCGTGGAAGCTCACACTGAGTATTTCATCTCTACTGATGTTTGGTGAAGGGGAGGGATTGTAAACTGTTGTTGTGTCGGCATCTTTATAGTATCCAGGCTCTGTCTGTGAGTTGATGCAGTGGATGTTACAACATATCTACAACCAAGGCAACACTGAACACCAATCTCCTTACAAAGTGGTTCAGGAGAGAACTCTGGTGTTTCCATACTTGGTGGATCTTCACACGAGGGATTTATTGTGGCACATAGCTGCTCCACATTCTTTGAAAATACAAAAATAAACAATGTTTTCAACAATACTATAAACCATTCTTCGAGGCCTACTTTACCTTAAATAATACAAAATAAACATATTAACCAACAATGCTATAAATTATTCTTCCGTGGTCATTTATCCAAGCAAATTTGGAATATTACGGCAACATTGTTATGGTTTACGAATAAATATCAAATGTAAACTAAACACGTGCAAATAACCATTTTGAAAATTTCAAGTATCGATCAAATATTACTAGCTATACTTATGATTTTAAGCAACATTTCATCTATGAAAGCATAAATAGCTAATGATTGATGACTCGCTTCGGTATGCATTAATAAGTCTTTTTCATGAGTGATTATTTCGAAAAACAATGTAAACTATGTTATGTATAAATGACATGTTATCTCACCTCTTCGTTTTGTTTGCGTTTGAGCCGGTTCTCTGATGTAGTTCTTCTTTTAGCTGGCTTGCAAAAATTGAATACTGACGGAACAGCATCGCTCTTTAATCTCCTCTTCCTTTTTATCCCGGTTAACTGCTCCATCAGATCCACTTCAAAGCATGAATCCTCGAAGTGATCGCTGCAAACGTAGCAGTTCTTCAAAGGCGGCAGGTTCTCTCTCTTTATCCGCGCTATCCATGCCTTCTGAAGAGCTATTTTGTTAGGAATTTTGTGGTAGCTAACAGACTCAGTTTTGGAACAATGGTTGGTGCATTCTGGCACACAACAATGGACCATCTGGATTAAGAAACTTACTCTAACTTAGACTATTAAAAGATCGACTAGCACTCGAAATATACAAACTCAACAAGTTTGGAATGCAAGCTTCACGTTGTGACGTCACGGCATTAATGCGGTAATTTATTGCGGGCTCAAATATGGCGCTCTTCTATTGCTATTTTTCGCGAATTGATTATTTCTTTTCGGCGACATAGAAGCTGTATCAGAGTTCAAAGTTGAATTTATGTGATCTATGTACGTTGTAGTTTTATATGAAAAACGGCAATTTTTGGGGTCAGTTGTCCTTTAAAGACCTTTGAATGTTAAACATTCAAATTAGACATAAAAATACAAAGTTTTTATTGATAATTCTTATATTCATACCTGATCTCTTTGTTCAATATTGATTCCCCTATTTTCTAATAAATTTAAGACTTGTGAACAATTGCCCTCTTCAATGGCATTCACCAAGTTAAATGGGTCTGACATTGGTACCTAAAAACAAATAAATAAGATAAATATACATGTAGCTACAGTTGTACATCACTGAAATATTTACTTGAGATCTACTTCGAATAGCTAGAGCGAAGTATAGACTAGTAGTATAGAGAATATAAAGATGAGATTATTTTTTCAAGTAGAGGCTATTTCAGAGACTTTGAAAAGCCCTTTCAGAGAAACATGCAGGTGCATATTTATGCCATAGGTCACTGTGAATCACATTGTGTCCATTTTGTATCAGATCTACATCACTTGCCTCCGGCTTGTGTTGTAAATCTGATTCAAAATAGCACTCATGTTGTAAACATTGAAATTTTTTATATATATACTAACCCTAGAGCTGGTAGCTTTATAGGCAGATTGTGGTAAAGTAGTCAAAAGAATTTCACTTTCAGACTGTTGTCTAGGCCTCCAGAACCATGCTGTGGTTGCAGTGTTTACTAAATAAACAACGCTTGTTTGCACATGTCTTACAAGACTTCTACCCCTAGATAATTAAAAACAATAATTGTACTGTGTATTAGTGTTCTGACCCATGACTTTTACTTTGCACTTTCATGTTTTAGTGAACACATCTAAATACATGTCCAAATTGCTTCTTCACCAACATGTATTGCTTGTGTAGGTCAATATGTTCTTATGCATGTATTTTGTAACCTGTTCATTTTTGTAGAGCACTTGGAAATTAGTAAGTAAAGTACTTGACTACCCCTCCTTTTGCCAAGCATGCTTCTCTTGTGCTCAATATCTCTCAGGATGTTTTTGCCGATTAGACAGTAGTACAAAGACACATGAGCAAGCTAAATTCCAATCTAATCTGGGAGTATAAGGGTATATATTAAGAACTATAAGGAAAATGTATCATGCTAAATTTAACGCCCGGGGGGGGGGGGGACTCCGGGAAAAAAGGACCGGGGCTGCTCGTCCAAAATTTTCAAAAAGACCCCTAAAAGATACCAGAAGTCTTTAAAAAAGGGTGTGGCTGAATGATTTTTAACCCCTAAGAGATACCACAACAAATAATATTAAATTAAAAGTGCCTAGGATAAGCCATACCGATGCACGCTTCTCTCCTTTTCCGACACCCTAAGAGATACCAGAAAATGCTGGTTTTCAAAAATTTGCATTTAACACCCTAAAAGATACCAAATCGCGAATTTTTACCCCTAAGAGATACGACAAGCATCCCCGGTACTATTTTCCCGGAGTCCCCCCCTCCCCCCCGGGATTTAATGACTATTGCTTAAATCTTATTTGTGTGGTTAATGATTAAAATTCAAAATTAATACCTAAAAAAAATTAAATAATCTCATGGTTGCACTTAAAGAGTATCACAATTTGACATATCTTTTCTCTCATCACACATCTCTTCAAAGATATTATAAATGTTATAATAACTGTACAAAAAAATCTGTTTAAAAAGTAATGAGCTCTGTGATTAGTTTTCATATGCATTGAACCTTCTACAGAAATATTTTATTAATGGTATACTGTATATAAATATTTTACACAAGTTTTACTAAAATTTTCACTGTCAAATATAAAAATACCATTTTATAACACTTTTGATCTATGCATTTTTCTTTCCATTTTCAATATCAATTTTAGTAAGTGTTCTGAAAAAATAACTGACTTTTATGAAACAATTTGAAGTAGGCTTTATGAAATGCAATGGTATATTATTGTCTGAATCTAAAATAGACTACATTTTCAAACAGTTATGTTGACCCAACATCCTGATGTTGTCTAACAGGGGGGAAAAGCATTGTAGAAATGCATGAACGTCATATAATTCCCATTTACTGATATTGATAACCATGATGTTTTTCATGGCAATATTTCCAAGACTACCTAGTATTTTATCAAATGGGTGTTATTTGAGAAAAAAAAGTTTAAGTGCTCCAAAATACTGCTTAAATTAAACTATTGTTTTTTTTAAATGCTATTGTAAATATGAAAGTAATAGATTGGAATTTATCCACCTTGTACACCTTTATTGTAAAATGTTTAGGGAGCCTAACTCTAATAGAATAATCAACAAGCACAAAAGCAAAATATAAAAGACTGTGCAATTGCAGTGCACACACATAATAAGTAACCTTTATATCATAAAACTAGCATATATAGGTGTTTAACAAAACAAGGTTATAACAGACTATTTCCATGCATCTCCCCAACTCACCCAAATGTTATGTATGATTTTTTTTCCCTTTAGAATTATTTTTGGTTTTCAACATACCTTAAATCCATAATGAAAAAGCCTTAACCTAGTCAGACAAACTATTCATTTAGAAATACAGGTATAGCAAAGCTACAGACACTTGATCATGAAATTCAGTGTCAAAAATGAATTCCTTATTAGTTGTGGTAAAAGAGTCAACTTTAAAGGTATGCAAAGCTTTGCATGATTTATAACAATAATGAATCAAGCTGTGTTCTATATTGAGGGCAAGTAGGTGTGGGCCATAAAATGGCTTGTGATTAAAGATCCAGTATACCAAAAACCTTGATTTTTAAAAACAAAAGCTGCAGAGTAACCAGAGTCACTTGAATCCAGTTAGTCCTAATAAAGACAAGCTTCATTCTCAATTCATTACTTTTAAAATCAATTGAAAGTGACATTTCATTCATGAATCCTAGATAAGCAGTAGATTTCTTTTCTCAAGCATAAAATCTAATCCCTTTAATAGCAAACAATGAGACTGTAAAGATGTGCTCTAGAATATTGAAAAAATGTAACAGAGTTGCTACAATGTCCATCTTGGCAACAATCTGGGACATTCATCATTATTCACCCTTTAGTGACCTTGTGATAAAATCAAAAATTGATTTTCTTTTAAAAAATGATTTTAAATACCTATCTTTTAAAAATAAAATTATTCTTGCCTTTAAATTAGACTCCATCACAGTGAACTGCCATCTTTAAAAGGTACTTACTACATAATAATCTTCTTTGTCGTATAATTATCCATAAAATACCTATTCTCCTTTTCAAAAAAATGTGTATTTAAGCTATTAGTTAGTTAATTATAATAATAAAAAGCTTATTAAGTTGATTTAATGGATAATTATATAATAAACAGAATATTACATGGGCACTTGGAGATACGAAATTTATCTTCTTGTGTTGAATTTAATCTCTCACTCATTCGCTGCGCTAACTCATGAGAGATCTTTTCAACACTCGAAGATAAATTTTGTATCTTCGCGCGCCCATTTTATCATCATCATTACTATTGTGACAATCGATTGATCTAAAACCCAGAAATTGGAATCCAGAATGTAATCCAGAACCTGGAATTAATGCACAGTATACTAAACCTGGAATCACCAAAAACAACAATTTCTCGTACAATATTCATGATAATTACCAAAATTTCAAATTATGATGTAAAAGCTACGTAGGTATAGGTTTCTATTTTTAACCTCAATAATCTTTGACAACTACAAAAACACACTGACTAGGAACAATATAAATATAAGTTATCAGTTTTTGCAGTTGTATTATCAAGTAGTACAGAAAAATGATTTTTTAAATTTAATATACTGATGAATATAATAAAAGATCTGGATTCTTATACCAATGTAATCATTCAGGCTTTGACTTGCTTTGACTTGTTTTGACCTATTTACCTATATGACTAATTAGATATGACCTATATACCTAGTAACATAAATAGAGGATATTACATGGCAGTGCAGAGATATGTATTTTACCTTCAAGTAGTGACTCATAGGTGGTATCTGAGTGAGTGCAGTGAACCATTATTCTCAACACAAGAAGTTAAAATTTATATCTCTATGTGGCCGTGTAATATTCTGCTAAATAACAATGAAATAAAATTTTGGTGGATTTTTACTATTTAATGCCTAATTCCTAAGAACTCTTATTATATTTTCACTGTGAAGATCACTTTTTAGAAATAGAGAAAAATAGGTATTTTATACAATGATTATATATTAATATTAAATATACATAAATGACAGCTATAAAAATAGTTTCAGCATCCTGACAGCAATTATCGTATACTCAATATTGCTTAGGTATTTAGTTACATTTTTAATTATTATTTAGCAAGTTGAATAAACAATGTGTAAATTAAAAAGCTCTCATTATTGAGGCTAAAGGATTCCCATTAGATAATATTATCTCAATCAGTGTATAACATAATACTTATATTAATATTTCAATGTAAGCTGCAGCTTACTCATTTATGGATGACATTAATTTATGTTTAACTATATCGAGCTATTTCTAAAAAAAGGGAAAACATTAGAAATTTAAAAAAATATGGAAAAATCAACTAGTTCATTGTATTGATTTTCTTGTTGGTTTTTTTGTATACGTTTAGTACAGTTAAAGATTTAATTAAAGTGACCCTTAAGTAAACATTAATAGTGGATTTTTCTCCACTCAGCTTTAATATGTTTCATTTAACTTTCAAAGTAGATGCATAAACTAATTGAAATTCAATTCATGCTATAGCGTTGTAATAAATTACTTGAAGTGTCGATGAATTTGTTATAAAATGTCGAGATTTAGCAAAATCACAAGAGAAGTTTTATTTATTAGGAAAACGAAAGAAATACCCAGTATATGGGGTTATTTCGTGTCTCATTTTTTTGTGAACCTACAAATGCGAGATTATTCGTCCAAACCACAATATTTCTCGAGTAATTTCTGGAGTATATGTTCCACGTATGAAGGTAAAAAATATTGTCATTTTAGGTTTCAATTACTTTATATGGACATTTATTTGTACTGTTATCCATTCCTTTCTCGGAGTTCCATTTTGTCGTTTATGCATATTTTGACTGAAAGCAGTAAAGTATGTTTTTGTACATGAAGCGTAATTGCGGCAATAGATTTAGCAAAATTAAGAACCACATTTCGCTTAGCAGTAACCATAATAAGTCAAATTAATAAATTTTGAGAACCTCAGCGGTTGGTTTGATTTTTTCGTTCGTTTTACAGCTATGTGACATCAAAAATTACCGATATCATTTATCGTCCATACCCAATCTTTCATTGTTCCTAATTTGTGGAAAAATTTCACATCACGATCGTATTTTGCCAAAAATAATGTAGAAAAAAAGCAAAGCTGCTTTGAATGTTTATATACAGAAAAGCGCCGACCGATCTGGGGAGCATAACAAATATCTCCTTGAATTCAAAACAGTCGATCTTGATGCACATTCATTATGGAGAAACAGCCTCCTATTCCTAAATGGATTAAATGGAGTAATGATGGATTTCCTTATAGGAAATCTTTTCTAGCCCAGAAATTTTACCAAAGAGATAAAAAATGAAATATATTAGAGATAACCAAATGTACAATTAATACAATCCTTCCGCAACAATCATGATATCAATTGGGAAGAAATTTTGTTTTTCAAGGAATATTTTGTATTTGACAGGTCACCGGATGAGCTACGTACATTACTGGTCTACAAATATATATAGCGCGATGAGACCTGTTTTTGTCGAAAATACAATTATCCGAATTTCAGCCTTGTTCCAAACTTCCCAAGGGTCTTGAAGCACGACTTTTTATGATATATTACATGTAACCATGCGATGTCTCTGAGTCGGAACGAAAGACAAATTAGACCTGCATGGTCTATTCATCTCTATACAAAGCAAGGACAACAAAAAGAATGTCCCGAGTCTAAAGTTACTAAGCCGCAATGTTTAGGTTCTCCTCGCCGACATATCATTATAACGGACCTAGTAGTTTTATTTCGTGATTTCGGCTTGACCAGTTTTAAAACACTCTCGAGGAGGGAACTTATATTTATTTGTCTTGCCATCAACTCTTCACTTCACGATTATAGGACGATGTAATAAGTAGAAAGAAAATTTTTTTGCGGTGTCCGCTTTCACAGTTAACCCGATTTCTTTATGAATCGGAGCTGCAGTATGTAGTCTTAAGTTGGATACATTTTGTCTACTGATATTCACATTATTGTCGATCGAAAACATTGAGGTCAAGTATAGTTGGACCTCCACGTTTGGACTAACATTAAAGACCTTTCGACTGAGTTCCGTACTTTAATATGTGATATATTAGGACAAGGTTTCATCGAGTAAAAAAAAACATAGATATTAGACAATAAAGCAGTTTAACCATCCCCACACATTAAACTAAACTCGATATATAAATATATATATATATAAATATTACTTCGCTGTGTATACAGATTTCAACGTCTAGATCACCTGATCTATTTACCTACCGATTTTGAAGATTCGTTAATCACCAAACCTTGTGACGGATATTCCTCAAGAATAGATATTTGTAGTCAGATCGCAATTTTCTTAATGTAAAGTTGAATCGTAATTCCGTTGAGTTTAGGGTATAAGCGGGCATCATATGCACTTCACACTTCTACCTGATGGTGACAACTGAATACCACACATGCGCTGTTTGTTGGGCATCAATAATTCACAGTCATGAATTAACATTCATTTTCACCTCACGACCGAAGACAAGTTTACAAAGGAGTCCAAGTTTCGCTCGTAATTGGTCAATACTTTAGTTGTGTTCTTTTCAAAATTATGATTGAAATACAAAATCCATGCAGTACACGTTATTGTTATGTCGAAAATGTCCACACGTATTTAGCACTTAAAATTCAACAACGAAAAAGTCGACAAATACGCACAGAGTATCTTTATAGATGTATGGTTTATAATTAGAGAGAATCTCATGAGAATAATTTTACTGAATAGGTATAATTTCACATCCGCGATTGAATGGTACGGTCGAATTCCTCGCTTTTGTAGCAGTTTTCCTTCTCTTTTCTTTTCGCATTGTTATGATTCTTAAGCCCTGGGGCTTTTTTCCGGTAAATTGTAGGATTTTGGAATATAAATAAAAGATGCAAAGTTGCGTTTCAATGAGCAAATAGTAAAAAATAGGCAACTCAAATCTCCGATCCACGTAATTAGTAAACAAAGAAAAAAAAAATTGACAAAAAAATTATCAACAATAAACAAAAGTACTGGTTGTTTTCTTAAAAATCATTTTTGTCTCTATTGGGTATCCGATAATATTCTGTTTTAGTTCGATACGCCCCTTGTGCTCCTCACGCTATGTTTCGCTCATATAGTTGTTTGGTCTTAAGCCTAAGCACTTCTATGTGACAACCATAACAGTTTGATTTTGTGGCCGCAATAATAATTGCTTCACTATTAAAGTTATGTTGTCAAACTATCAGCATGTTTGATTACAGCGTGTACACTTTGGGCGGTTGTGAAGCCTATTAAACAGGCTTTATTCCTGCTAACATAGTGCTAATATACGTTTACACTCAATTTGAATGACTCGAGCCTCTGCATTTTAATTACACGACTTATGTATATAAGAAAGAATAAAACAGTAGTTTGGCACGAAATCCATTTTTGAGGATCAGCAACTCATGAATATTTTGTGTGACAGTTTATTCTAGTAGACGTTCAATAAAACATGATCATAATGCCACAAATAACAACAGATGCATGTGAAAAACCCCTTTCAGAGCTGGTGAATTTGAATGTATGTGCTACTATACCCAAAGGGTCCTAAATGAAAAGTTCTTTCTCGACGTGCCACGTATCATTGCTGTTGTCATATACCTTATGCTGGAAACATAAAGAGATTTTTCATTTGGAAGAAGCAGGTCAGATGTGGTTTTTTTTTTCGTGCTGAGCTCGATAACCTGCCAAGCATAGGATAGCGGGGTCAATCAAAACTATGATAAGCCAAGCATATACAAAAAAAATCATGGTGTTTGGTCTGTGGTGGCGTATTGGCGGCATTGCCGGGTACGAAGTACTTTGGTCAGGTTTGGAGCTATTTGTTGATGCACAAAACTGGTGGTCTTCTGAATAAAGCTCTTTTTAGTCCAGTTTCCAGTCTTTTACTTGCTGTGATTAAAGTTGATTCAGTAAAGAATTTTAGGGACCATCGTTACCAGAATGGTTTGCCCCGCAGGACTGCTTGTATTGTTCCCATAACGAAATGTAGAAAATGCCGTAGCACTAGTAGAAGCACTAAGTGCATGCAGTTATATACTATTAGTAGTAAAACTCATATCATCCAACAAAATCCTAGCCGCCATCTTGCTTTATTTAACAAAAGATTGTATATGAGTCATCTTTGTCGTTTTCCCGGTAAGGGCGGATGCTGGATGCTTTGGTTAAGGTAATTTTTCCAAGGCAGGCAATAAAAAGGTCTTTTTCTCCATAGTTAATAGTTAATATTAACTATGTTTTCTCCCCAAGTCTGCCGGGCCTTTTGGCTACCCATTAGCCTAGTAAGCAGACGGCGTCGTCGTTCCATAAAAACGACAGCTATAAGAAGTCTCCGTGGCTACATGTACGTTGTTACTGGCACGTACTAAGAAAACACGCAAAACTAGCTGGAACCAAGGGTCAAATTTTGTCTTCAAAGCTATAAATTCTCCTTCTATTTTACAGCGTAGGTCGATCAGCATGATACCACAATGAATAAAATAACGGAATTCAATAAAGAGGGAAAGCGCGCCGTCCTACATAGGAAAACGTTTGAATGTAATCTTGACTTTGGGTTCTGAAAGTGAGGGAGGAGTCCTGATGATCATTTTAGGAGAACCAGTTCTCCATAAGTAATAATGTGGAATAGGCAGTCTTGTGATTGCTTAAAGTCTGCGCGCAATTATAGATTGGTTTAAATGAAAGCCGCTGCAATGGAGCAAGATCGCTCAGTGCAATGTAGAAAGAAAAAGATTTTTTCATTTCCCGAAGGAAATTTTTTTTATTTAACATTTTACCCCACTACATGGCTGCCGCAAAACTAAAACTGGGTAGAGTTGGCATTGCAGTGCATTTTGGGGCTGTTTAAGGGACACATGTTTTCCAAGATGGCGTCTATTTAGTCCCCTAAAACAGCCCCAAAATGCACTGCAAGGCTAACTCGACCCAGTTTTTCCTTTAACTCGGAACGGTAAATCATGAAAGATATATTTACCTTTGCGAGGGCGGCTCAAAAGGCGCATATTATTATTCGTGATTTGATAGTCTGTCTTGATCTAACTGGTGTATTGTGATTGGGAGATATTAGGTAACGGTATCACTGCTTATCAAAATAGCATAAATGAAATAAACCTCCGTTGGGAAAAATATCGAAGATAGAGAGGATAGAGCTGTAAAGCCAAATTACCGTCTATCTCTTACTCCTACGAATGAGATTAAATCTTATCAATAAAGATAGAGCTTTCGCTAGATTATATTAGGCACTCAAAATGTTAACCCTTTTAAACGGTGGCGAAATTCAAAGTCGCCAGTACATATTTCAAAAGCCAATAATCTGCAGAACATCAGTAAACGTCCACCTTTTCGGGTACAATAATACTTGATTATTATCATCCTCGGGAGCCCAGGGGTAAAATTCTGTCGCTAGAGAGAAACGAGCGACAGAAATTTACCACTGGCGGGGTTCCCGAGGATGGGTTATTATATAATGCCAACTAGGCTTGTAAGGATAAATGTCTTATTATTTAAGGGCGTTGGGGGATATTGTGTAGTTTCCTGATAACAGGCGTATCAATATTTATACACGGCGCTAGAATAATCCTAATCTATCAGGGGTGTACCCACGGGACAGTCACAGGACTAATAGCACAGCCTTTCCTGTATGATAGTGTTCCCTCCGTTGGTGAGCGAAGGAGTTTCCATGCTGGCAGGGACCCTTTAGTTCCTCTCCGGCTTTGCGAAATCATCATTATTGAGTCAACTCGAACAATCATTTTTCTCTTTCATCAGCACCGAACCAAAAAACAGAGATAAAAATAGCGCGTAACAGATCGATTGTTGACCTGAAACCTTATCTGATATTCGCCGGTAATTTGTTCCATTATGCCTTGAAGCTATTTACTGTACTGCCGCGCAAAAAATGTTTGGGTAACACGCAAGTTCTAGTTTTAATAGGCAAATATGTTGAATCGACAGACCATAAAACTTTCCACTCTACCTTGAAATAAACGTTTTTTTCGGAGAAGTAGCTATCGCGCGGCGCCGGTCTTGGTACGTCGATGGTTTCACCATAGATGGCAGACTGAGGTCAAGAGGGTTTTTTTAGGATTTGCTAATATACTCATTGCTACTCTAAAATTTTACTGTTTTCTAGTAGTAATAATGACTCGAGTACGGCAGCGCAGTCAGCACAAAACTAGATGTCGTTAGTGATTTTTCTAGTTTTTCATCCTCTAAATCATCGCGGGAATCTCCAATTAAAGTTCTTGAAAACGCTAAGTACTGATCAAAATGGTTTTTTTCAAACCCTCGGTGATATGACGACACCATTCAACTACAAACCTGCCAAAGCGATTTTCAAGCAAATGCCGAAAAGGCAGAGTGGCTGGTAAGAATAAAAGCTCCGACGTTTTTGCTGTCCTATATACATTTTAGCTATCAACAACTGAAAATGACCTCCTTCATTGTCCTTATCCATTCGACTGGACATGTCTGTTGACATATGTTTGTAGTTATGGAATATCCTAACCGACAAGGTTTGATGTGAAAAGCAAGCTGACGAAAATTTTAATATATCATCCCTTGATTCAGTGACGAAATAATGTTATACAGATCCACTTACTTGCAGTTATAGCTTTTTAGACGGAAGATCAGTTTTAGAGTACAACTCGTCTAGTTGCTTTCTCTTCAAATTCTCATTGAGTGACAGCATATCTGATCCATAAGAACTAACAGGAAGCCCAAATGTAGTTAGGTATGTACTACGATGATCGAGCCCATGTACACCCTGGAAAGACTTCCATGATAACGCGAGATAGTACTAACCGCTAAAAAAAGCCTCTTTAATACGCTAACAAGACCAAGCGGAGGTGGGATTGACACCTGACTGTCTGTGTGGTACATTTCTATTCTTCGATTTGCATGTTGCGTCATTGCGCCAATGTTGGCGTTATTTTTTATCAAAATATTTCTCTTTATAGCATCCAAGATGGCCGCCATGTTTTGTCTTTTTTTTTGACTTTCTTGGGAATGCTTGGAAATTACGAACTCGACCAAAAGCACAGTTAAATCGACGTAGTAACAAAACATAGAACTGTAGATATTAAGAAGAAATTAGTTTTTTAGGAGTTAGGGGTCCCCTTTTAGATTTTCACCTATAAACGCAGTCCTTTTTTCTGGTTAATCCCTATTGTTATTTTATTCTAATTATATTTTATTTGGCCCGTGAAACAAAGTTGTATAATTAGTCACTAGTAAAAAAGTCTACTTAAATGTATTATATTTCTTTCATCTTAGATTAAGTATCGTAGATTTCCTACTAAGTTTGATGTCAGCACTTGAGTAGGACAAGTCTCAGACTGTTAGAAATCCCGTCATGTCCTAAGGCATTGCGCAACGAGCTGACCAATCACATCGCGTGACTCATCACAAGTCCTCAGGACATGACACGATTGGCATATTTACTTTACAGTGATTGGAAGCGGTACGTTATATATTGCCATAACCAAGCACGATGTGGTAGATATAAAGGTATGCGGTGGCAGTGCCAACAGTTACGAGCATCATGGGGAACCCTATCCTAGAAATGATAAAAGAAAAAATGTATATCAACACATCAGGTATACACCTATTTCAAAACAGGTTTGCTGTCGGGAACCTGAAATCTGAGACCGAAGTGAATTGTGGGCTGTGAAAGGAAAAAAAAAAAGTGATGTTTTTATTGTCTTTTCAATAAGTAATTTGCAACTTTGTACAATATCTAAATACGCCACCACCTTTTGGTGATGACCTGAGCTGGCGAATTGTCTCAGATTTCGGATTTCCGGCCGACGACGTTTTTTAAAATAGGTGTATCTGTCGATGGTAAGATGTTCCCATGAGGCTCTCACTTAAAGTTGGGCCAGATAATCTTGCAAAGGTACAAGATATGCATGGCGGCCATGAGATAGGACACGACAAATCAAATCGTGCTACAGACAAAACAAAATCTAGCCACAGATCGTTGTAATCAGGGATTGCAATCATTTCTAATCTACGTAGCACTTCCTTAACGTAATAAATCCATAAAACCAGTTGCATTCAATTATCTTTCTATCCATATTATTACGTGTTATTTATCATTATTACATCAACTGAGTGCTACGTAAATAGCATCAGAAATAGGACCTCTGCATGATGGCGTCATTGCCCTCTACTACCAGACTCCCTTGCACACTTTGTTTTGTTCGGTTAATTAACACCAATTGTCTTACTATTCTCATGAGGGAATACAAATTTAAACAAGAAAGAAAATTCGCGAAGCATTTTGGTAGTGGGAGTCAAATGACGCTATCATACAAACCAGGACGGTATCGAAAGTAATTAGTCTCACTTTGTAAACTTGTTGAAGGATATAGGGTAGCCATACTGTTCGGATAAACCAGCACACACCACATTAGCAGAGGCACCAATAAGAGTACCGTTCCCTCCTAGACATGCACCCATGGCCAACGCCCAAACTAGAGGCTGTAACGGAAGTTGGACTGTCTCTTTATTGTGAAGCTGTAATACAACTGGTATCTATAAAATATGAAACAAAAATGTTGTGTTTTACAACGACGTAGTATCTCAGTTAATTGCTGGGTTTTATTAGACGTCATTTCCTGTTTTGTGTGGAATGCTCATCAGCTAAATCGCAAAAAAAAATGTTGAAATCTTCCTGGTTGATAGCACATTGTGGTCAGTACATTGTTGACCACCATTTAGAGCAGACAATGAGATTCAAAGAGTTTTGTCAGCTGATTGAAACCCAGCAATTGAGATGATTTTTAAACTTGTTTAGCAGTTAATTTTAAAATAAGATACATTTTTTTAAAGACAACTTAATTGGACTTTTCATAGGTAATTTCTGACTCACTGTAACTCTCTCGCAAAAACCAATTTTCAAATTTTGGAAGGTACTAGAACATGCTGCGGCCTGTTATACCCGCGGTAAGCTAGCATGGCATATCCGGAGTCAATAGATGTGACAGCACCCCCTCATGTTTTGCAATAACAGGATGGCTTCTTAGTGAGTTGAACAATTTGAAAAGTTCTTGGCATGGGGTTTTATTCAACACGAATAATTTTTGGTACCCTTCATTAGCTCTTTATCTTGGGCGTAATGTTTTTCCATTTCAGACCACGTGTCATTCTCTAGAGTATCCTTTCATCGTTTAATGGTTGTGTATGAGAAGACATGAATATGAATACAACTCAAGCAAGGACAAATTTGCTCAAGAGAATGAAACCTTGTCTGAAATGGGAAAATATCACGCTAGAACCTTAAGAGCACCACTTTTGAGTAACATAGTTAGCAATCAGTTTACCCGCGGCGAATATGGTTACAACTCAAACAAAGAATCTTTTGCTCAAGGAAATGACACGTGGTCTGAAATGGGAAAATATCATGCCCAATCTAGAGGTCTATTAAGATTAACACTTTGAGTAACATAAACAGAAATCAGTTCAACCACGGAGTGCTCTCAGTCTGCTCTCAATCTGTTCTAAATACTAATCGAGGGTCGGTGGGTTCCTGAAGTCTCACTACATTGACTTTAAATGATTTTATATGGTCGTGAATGAGCGTATTAGTCTGATGTCTTACCATTGCAGTCGTAAAGGGAATATTGTCGACGAACGATGAGGCGAGCGCTGAGATCCATAAAATTGCAATTATGGCCACAGTCAACCGAGAGTCTTTGTCCACTTTCTATTTAAAATGTGTTGAAAAAAATTGTTAATAAATAATCCATTTATAGGAGAGGTGCAATGCTAGATAATTTGAAAGTGTACTATGCACGAGACTTCATAGCCGTTCCCGCAGCAGTAGTAAAACGTGTTTCCACGAAGCAAACAAGTCTAGCCGCGGCACCTTTCTTGCATTTTAGCACCCATCCATCATATATACTATACTCTGAATAACTGAATTATGAATTTCACTGCCACATTCCCCATTTTTTTTAAATGTCAAGCGCCACCCAGTTAGCCCAGTAGGTTGGGCACCGGCCTGTTGTGGGGGAGGTCGTGGGTTCAAAGGTTTGCGTTATCTGAGTAGAAGACAATGCCTTTGTTCTAAAAATATCTGCAAATGGTTTGACGGACCTTCGCCTTGGCTCGAGCAACAATGTAAAATGGCGGTTCCGTCTCATTTAGGAACTTCAAACTATTGATGGTTTTCACGGCGGCCATGTTGGAGGAACTTAACAAAAGAATTGTCAATGAATTCTTTTGTTATATCCTCCAACATGGTCGCCGTGTTTTTAGTTATTTTATTCTCTTGGGAATGGTTGAAAACCATCAATAGAGTTACAAAAGTCTACAAGCGCTTATTTGAGTGCTACTGTCAAGTGTAAACTAAATATAGTGGATTTTTTATTGTGTAACTCGCAAAAAAAAAAAGGGAAAGAAAGAAAGGATGGAAGAAAGAAAGGAAGAAAGAAAGAAAGAAAGGGATTTACAAATCCAATTAACGATTAAAGTAAAAGTTACAAATGGTTACCTCAATGGCGTTAGCCGTACTATTGCTGAGGAAAGTGAACAAACCGAGATCCTCCAGAGCCTATTCATAAATGAAAAATAATACATGCATGTACATGTTAGAATTCAAAGAACAAAATCAGATACGTAGTAACAGATGTCTTATAGTCGTAGGATATATAGTTTCCATACAAAGCATCAGTACCTTGAGGCAAATTCGAGATTAATGGGAATGTCGAGACAGCAAATGGAAAATGTTTTGGTTTTAGGAAATCCACACTTAGAACAGGATAGAATGGAGTTCTTTATTCGCCCACGTGCCACTTGGAGCTTATACAAAATCGTCCATTTAAACTTGAAAGTTTTTAGGCTCACACTTGTTTCGTGGATTAGTTACTAACACGACATTTGTTTTCATCATTATAATTTGACAAAAGATAAAACATCTAGCATTATGTTTCTTGGAGAATAATGCGCTAATCGCATGCAGTGCTCAGCCGTATATTTGAATGTTTTTAGCCTTAGGCAATAAGGGTCACCTAAGAACCAATCTCATGCAAGCAAGCGTCGGCCTTTTATCATTCACAAAAGCCTGCAGAGAATTATACAAGACCAAGAATTTTACAGTTAACATGCGCGACACCGTGGACACCGAATTGCCTAAAAATTTGTCTTGACAGACTAAAGTTAATAAAGTTCCACTAATAGTTCCACACCATCAAGTATAGGAAGATCCCTAATTTACTTCGTATTAATATGCTAAAACATTTCATTCATTCATTCATTCATTCATTCCTTCCTTCCTCCCTCCCTCCCTCCCTCCTTCCTTCCTTCCTCTCTTCCTTCCTTCCTTTCTTCCTTCCTTCCTTCCTTCCTTCCTTCATTTATTCATTCAAGCCAAGCAACAATATGGTGAGAATAAGGTCAGCAATACCTGCATAAGAACAAAAAGTCCGGCAAAGAAAACCAAGGTGGTCCATTCGACATTTTCCATCACCTCTTCGATGTTTTGAATGTCTGCGAGAACAATCAGGGAAATGGCGCCAATGACAGCAATCCAACCTGAAAACGCAAATACGATATTGCAAATGTTTACTTAGTTTTCGCTTTTATTCTCACCTTTATTTCTATTCCTATTTCCCTTGTTGTTTTTCTTTTTACAAAAAATACTGACTATGAATACTTACCGATTGCAAAATCGAGATCTTTTATGAAAGATTGAAGGAAGAAGAACGCAACAACAACTGAAATTATCAAACCACTTTTAATAAGAAGTGGATAGTCTGTGATTTTGTACTGCAAATGAAACACAAATTTTTGATCAATATTGAATAGGGAAGGCGTGCATCTCTTCCCAAGAGAATAAAATGACCACCACAGCCGCCATGTTGGATGATCGAATAAAAAAAAACAAAGACCAAAGTTAGCCAACCGGTTGTGTCAGTCATCCAACATGGCGACCATGAGTATCCGGCACCAACCTTGTTTTCTAATTCGTGTAAATTGTCTTTGAAAACTTGTTCTCTTGTCCTAAAAAAATAATTATAATAAAGAATTAGGATATGCTCATTATTTAAATTGAATCCCAATTTGGGATGGCAATTTTCCATGCATCAGTTCAATGGTAAAGCACAAAACATTTAATCGAGGCTTCAGGGTGTCCCAAATTAAACACTGTAGCCTCGAAGCGATTAGTTGGTCTGCTGGTCATAGCAAGGGGTTAATCATCTACGGTCTAGGGGCCGACTAACCCCTCCCTTAGGCTTCGGCCGAGCTTCCTGATCAGTCTGTAAATCCCGGATAGCGGTGTTGGGGCCGAAATCTCCAGCATAGCCGTAAATGCTTCGCGCTGCCATACGACGGTTCAGCACTCGATGTCTGGAAGTATGGTCCTAATTGTTTTCGTTAAATATAGAGATAATACCACACTTCTAATTTCATTTCACCCGCAAAGAAAACTGAGAAAACTTTTACCAGTCTATTTCCGATACTCTTTTCGTCTCCGCAGCGCGCGCACCGATAAAAGTGGGTCCAGCTCTGGACTGGACTCTCAATTTTATTTTGTATTTATATTTTCTACTCTTAATCCAATTAAATGCCCGAAACACGGCGTGGACACTATGTCACGTCACTGCCAGACCAATCACATTGAACGAGAAGCAAAGCAAAATTCTATAAAACATCACGGTCGTAGCAGGGCACCAATACGGCACCGACTTTTTCAGCCATACGAAACCTGCTCTATGTTGAACGTTGAGTCTGAAAGCTCGATATCCCATAAATCAATTAAAGGCAGCAAAGTTCCACTACAGAAGCGTCTAGCCTATAAAAACGGGCTTAAACTAAATTCATAAATAAATTAAATTTAGCAGTGGCATTCCTAAAGTGCAGCTATTCATCCACTAAAATTCCAATTGGAATTTATGAGTTGATTTTTAAGGGGAGGACCGGAAAACCCGGAGAAAAAACCTTCGAAGCCGGAACAAGAGAGTGACCAACAAGCTACTCTACTCACATACGACACCGAGACCGGGAATCGAACCAAGGTCGCATTTTGGTTAGAGGCGAGCGCTCTCAACACTACCCAACCCTTACCACCCTAAGCCGGGGTAGGCAATATTTGAATTTCAGGAATTTCGTGATGTAACTGATCCCGTGTTGAAAAAAAGATAGCCACTTATAACGTACTGGTGGCGTTCCATATTTCGTATGGTGTTCTCCAGATATAGGGTCTTTTGTAACAGGAGAAGTTTGACTGTCTTTTCCTCGGTAGATGAAATTGGTACTCGATCTGCTGTACGACGCCAAATCTCTGCTTCTCTTTTGAGCTCTATAGTGGTTAAAATAAAATAAACAAGACATCTTTGCATGAAACGTAAATCCAGATATCCGTCCGTACGTCCGTCCCTCCCTCCCTCTGAGGGAAGTAACGTTTTCGTTCATTGAATAAAAATGTGAAACTGAAAAATTATGGAAAGACTGAATGGAAAGAAATATTTATAATTTTACATTTAAGTAACCAACACAAAATATATAGTGATTTTTTAGCCTGTAGCGTGCAGGCAGCCCAAGCAAATGTCTTGAATATACACTAAATGCGCGAGTATTATCAAAAAAAAAAAAAAAAAAAAAAAAAAAACACAAAGGTTATTCCAACGTTATTACGAACGAATTTACGATATTTTAAAATCCATTCATTTACTGTATACAAGAGGATTGCATGGGCTTCCTGTGTTTAACCAGAGTTAAAGTCGAGCTGCACGCAAACTTTAACATACCTGCTACTTCTGGTGAATCCAGATTCTCAATTTGAATTGGTATGTAAAGAAGTCTGCATGTAAAGAGATCAGGGAATAAAATTTAGATCAGTATATATGTTGCTGATCTACCTTATGGGGAAAATAGGCCGTTTGTGTCAATAATAGCGTTATCTCATTTTATTACCATAACTTAAATGCTTCGCGAGTTTTCTTTCGTATTCAAGTTCGTATTCCATCATGAGAAAAGTAAGACAACTGGTGCTGAAAACCGAACTAAAGAAAGCGTGCAAAGGATTCCGGTAGTCGTAGTGCAATAATGCAAGTGTCCTATAGAGGTTTTGCATCATCACGTGATGGCAGCCATGTTAGATGGCAAGAACAATACGATCGCTTTACATGAGAAAGAATTCAAATCCCAAGAGCAAAGGGATTTCATTGTTCTACCATTTAACCACAGGCAGCCCAAGCTGCATTATGGGCTCGTGCACGTAATGGTGCAAACTTCTATTGGGCCAGAAAACCTGGAGTAATATCTTACCTTATAAATATGTAGCCGGTTATCATGCAAAAGACAATGCCAATTATTAGATGCTCAGTAAAGGTAGAGAAACCGATGTTCTATAATGGAAATTAATCCATTATTTTATTAGTGTTCTTATGGTTCAACCCTTAATTCTACTCGGTCCAGAACAATAAGGCACTTCAAAAAAAAGCTGAAGCCGTGCGCAAGTATACTCTGTTTGCGGCGTAATTTAAAACACTCAAGTGTGTTCAAGACACTAGTAGATTGAGCCTGTGCCATGGTCACATTATTAGAGCAGCAAGCTAAACTCAAGACTTACCGCTTCCATGATTCGATGGTGGGAAACAAGAATAACGTTGGGTGGATCTCCAATTGCTGTACAAAAAATATATGTATAAGAAACAAATAAATAAATAATTCTTAATGCCTGCCATCGCGGTATGGAAATGATAATTACAACTACTGAACCAATCGCAGTGCGCGAAGGGTTAATGTGCGGATACCCAACCAGGACCACTTTAATGATAAACTAGTATCATTAACCAATCATATTGCGACATTTAGTTCAATATTTTTAATCAGCCAATCAGATAGCGCATCGATATAATAAGAGCGTGAGAACGTGATAATCTGATTGGCTAACACCGTCATCAGTTCAATCACTGTCTAGTTTACTGTTATCTGATTGGTCAGTTTTATTCAAGTGGTCCCGGTTAGTGTGTCCGCACGGTAATGTGATTTTCTATGTAAAATTCAGATCTACAACTGACTTTATCTATTTTCCTTTGCGTATTTTTTTTCTCCCCTGTGTATCTACCATTCTTCTTTTGCGCAATCAATATTGGTGTGTACTCCATTCTCATCTCTGGGGTTTCAAGTTCGATTCCTGGACTCACATATTTTGTGAGTTAAGCTTAGGTCTCTCCCTTGATTTCTCTGGATTCCCCAAGAATCTTCCTCCCTCTATCAGCCCGACATTGTTCCAAGGTTTGATTAATATTTTTTGTTTCAGTGCAGTTTCTCGTCAATCTTTGAACCTAAACATCTATATACAGCTAATGTTTATCATGACGTGGTTCCATACCAGTTGCTGTTCCTCCTATATTGGAGAATATGACCTCTGCTATCAGGACGTATGTTGGTTCTAGGTTTAAAACCTGACACAGTCTGAAAAAAATAATCGATATAAGAACTAATTATTGTTTTAAATCATCATCATCATCAACTCCACAACCATGCAAAACCACCACCATCATCATCACCACCATCATCATCATTATCACTATCACCATCATCATCACCATCACCATCACCATCACCATCACCATCACCATCACCATCACCATCACCACTATCATCAACAACAACTTCACAATCTTCTTCAATTGAGATACCTTATTGTTACAGGTGTGAGCAGAAGAATCGTTGTTACATTATCCTTAGCAAAAAAAAGAAAAGAGCGCTAGGTTAATAAGACCTTCAGAGATATTTGACGAAGGGAATATATAAGCCATCAGTCCGATGCGAAAAACATGACTGGCATTTAAAAACATAAGGTTTATTTAAAGAGGGTGACGTATTAACTCAGTGAGTTATCTAACTTACGGCCCTCACTCTAACTTACGGCCCTCACGTATCGTATCTCAGGAGCGTACGTTTCACAGTCATACGAAAACCACTCTAATAGGAAGAACAAATCGTGACTCACTAAAAATGCGGACACAACCCCAGTGAATAGACATAGCAGCGTTATGAGTCGCCATACGTGTCCTTTGGAGACCTTGTAAGCCTGTGTAAATAGAGGTGGAAATTTGAGTTAGTTGAACCAAAAGTAATAACTAATAAACTACAGGCGCGGGTCATTTTTTCATGGTCGGGTAAGGGGAGAGTGGGTGTTTGTCTGGCAACAAAGCTACAATACACGTAATGTTTTCCCATTTCAGATCACGTGCTATTCTCTTGAGAATAAGATTTGTTTAAGTTGTTTCCTTATTCATGTGTCTTCTCGTGCACAACCGTTAAAGAAAGAAATAATACTCTAGGGATTGGCACATGGTTGGAAAGGGGAAAACATTACGCCCAAAGTCAAGAGATCTATTAGCAGCAGTAAGGGGGACTCGCGAATCGCCGGCATTGCCAAAAATCACAAATCGAAAAACACCAGGGGGGGGGTGGGGTTTTTGGAGCAGTGACGAGGCCCTACAGGGGGTCTTGCGCGATCGGGTGGCAGCGCGAAAAGTCCCTTACTGCTGCTCTGTTGGGTACTGCAAACGGAGGTTAAAATATTTGTCGGATATACGATGCATGAATGTAAGAAGTTCACCAATGACTTCTGTGTGATTTGTCTAAGACCTAAAGTTATCGTACCTAAGCCAGAACCCTTTTGGTGTTGTGGTAAAAAAATGCAAATAGAAGACGACACGTCAGCACAGTGTTACGAGTGTGGTAAGAATATTCGTAATGCCGTACCAAATGCTACCAGAGAGCAGTATTACGCCAATGGAGGTCGTAAGAAAACGCCATATAAGAGATTAAAATACTTCAGGGACTGGATGAGTCATATCCAAGGTTTACATCCGATATATTTAGACGATGAAGTAAGGCAGAAAATCATAGACCACTTAGAAGAGCCAACCCCACAAAGTCTACGAAAGACATTGAAAAAATTAAAGCTAGGGAAATATTACAAAGCTATTCCCTATCTTTTGTCTGAAATTACCGGTAGGCGTATTCCTCATGTCCCAGATATGCAAAGGGCCGAGTGGTTATTCTGTCGGCTGGATAAGGATATTCCTTATTACCCCGACGTAATTTACGAAATATTTTACAAAATAGACCCCAACCACCCCCTATTAGAATGGATTCCGAGAAGATGAAATGTGCAGTCTAAATCCCCCTACGTTCTTTTCAAAGCAGATGTCTACTGAGCGAGTTTTCTTTGGAGCTCCTCTTTTGCCTCCTGGTAGATCTTTTTGCGAGATTCCTCGGAAAGATCTTTCACGATGGTTTTTTTATTACCCGACTTTAGCTCCCCGTATTTCTTTTCCTCCGCGAGGATCAAAGAAAACTCCGTGTCGTCTATGCGGCGGTCCCGCAGAGCCTGAGACACCAAGTCGGCGATGGTGTTAGCCTTTGCTCTTGCTAGGGCTATATGAGTGTCGTGCTTGGATATCTTACCGGACAGTTGCTTTATAATGCCTGTCGTAACAGCGGAAACGATGCCGCAGACGGCTCCAACGCTGGCTAAAGGAACGCCAACGACTATTCCAGGCCCGGTAAGCGAAGTAGCAACGCCAGTGCCTGTTAACGCCACGGACATGGAGCCGGAAGTTATCGCGATTTTATGTAGTATGCTTCGGGCTCTGGCGTACTTTTTCCTGACCTCTTCGTAGTGTTTCGCTTGCCCTTCCAAGTAAGCCAGTATTAAGTTCGCTTTATTCAGACGAAAGTTCTCGGCGTTTAATTCTGTAGGACCTATGGTGGGAACATCTGGGTACAACTGAGGTGCTGAAGGTATAACATCCATTATATACTAATGTACGACGCTTTTGGGAATGACGTATTTAGGAGGAGGACGTATCCGTTTGCATACCATAGTATGCCCAAGACGCCACCACACCACAACACCCCTCCTCCCAAGCCGAAAAAGCCCGCACCGCCACCACCACCAAAGCCTAATTTTCCAAAGAATCTACTGGCAACAACGGAGGATTACCCGTTTTACAACAACAAAGGCGGCGCAAATAACTTTGCAAAGATGGTCACTACCCTCGGAATACCCGTGGGCCCTGCGGCTTTCGAAATAAAGATCAGAGACATCTTCAAAGAAACCGCCATGAAACATACCTCAGGAAAAGAAGCCCGTGAATGGTTATCAGGCCCCAACATGCGGTATTGGCCGCAGCAGTTGAACTTTGCTGTTTGGGCTGCCACGAAAGGATGTGGTATAGCCGCGGATATGTTCCATATTCCTTTCCTGCGATTTCACGTCGCTTTTACAATTCGTAGGATATTATTTGAATTAGGAGCGCCGCTTCCTGGCGATAAAATCTTTAACGCGATGGATAATAAATACGACAAAGTTGCATGGGAGAGATTAAAGAATGAATTCAAGCTCACCAATCCTGACTTCCGTAATAAAGAAGGTGCCGCACATGGTTTAGGAGAAACGTACACTTATGCTTCGTATGTCGGAGCCAGCATAGAAACTCCGGGCATGGGCTACCCAAGTCAATGGGAATTCTCCGACCTTGGAGGTAGAGCATCAAAAGGCAACCTAATTTATTTCATAGAAAGCAAAGAGAGAACCCCGTGGGCGCCTTTCTTTGCCGCGAAAGGCATTGGCCTGAAGAACCAAGCAAGGATTAACCGAAGTATTGAAGCCTTCGTCTATTGCGTCCTTGGCGCCCAAGTTAGCACCCGCAGCCCTATCGTGAGTGCCTCCGGTGCGTCACAGGAAACCCAACAAGTATTCCTCGTTCTCTTCGAAAGCGCTGTTATCGAGAATGAGATTTCTAAGTCAGTTCAAAGATATCAACTTGCGGTGCAGCAATCAAAGGTTAGACTGGATTATGCCTTGAGTCCTGGTTGTTGGTTAATGCCAAGTAATTTGGTCATCAACGCCGATTCCGTCGTGGGTTACAACAACAAACTTCAACGAGCTACTAAGGATATGAAGTTTGGGGTGAATGACGTGAACTCTGACACTCTTAGGAACATTCCCCATTTCGTGGAGAAGCCAAAGAAGGAGCACGTAGAAAAACCATCAAAGAAGGCGCATGTAGAAAAGCCACCAAAGAAACCAGTAAAGAAGGTTACCGAGGAATATGACCATAACTTACTAAAAGCCGGCTTAGCAGCTGCAAGCATTGGTCTGAGCTATTATATATGGCGATGAACAACCCCTACGTAGCTGGAGTAGATTGTGTCTATACGACTTACACAGGCGAGAAAAAATACACCCAGAGCTCTTGGGTTGATGTCACCGGAATGTCCGTGAATTTGAACTACTCGGGAAAGAAGTTAATCCTTTGTAGTATTTGCATTGGCGCGTATAGTCACGCCAACGTGGGCTTTAGGTTCCTGGATGACAACGGCGTACTGCAGCCTATGAGAAATAAGACAAACAACAGGGAGCCTACGCATTTCTCCGTAGAGCCCAACCCCGGCAGCGCCGAAAATCTATCGGTTTGGACTTTCCACATGGTTGCTGATTGCCACGGGAAGGTAAAGCTGCAAATGAGAGTAGACGACACGGGCGTAGTAACGATAAATAGCATACATGACCAAAGAGATCGACCTTATAATCACGCTACCATTAGCACTCTTACGGTGCTTAGCCTTTAGAAGCAAATTTATTCCCTGAAATATATGAACCCGCACGCGAAGGAAAATTGGTTTCTCCATTACCTGGAGGAAAAGGAGTACGTGGGCGACAAGTGGCAAGACGCCGGATTGTGGGTGGAGGTTGGAGGCCTAGGATTAATCATGTGCACTATTTGTATTTCGGCGGGGTACTCATGCAATGCCGGTTTTAGGATCGTTGATGAGAATAACCACCCATTACCGCCATACAGGGTAAAAAGTAATACCAGGCATCCAACTCATTTTTCGTCGGAGCCCGTTCCTCCGCAAGCGGAAGACATAACACCCGTAACTTTCCATATGATAGCTAATTGCCAATATGCGAAGCTTCAAGTTCGCCCCAGCGATGCCGGCCGCATACGAATAAATGCCGCCCCGACCGTTAACCCTTCGACGGATGCTATTTGGAATCATAAGCCCATTAGCACCATGAGCGTGCTGCCGCTAGTTCCGCATTACCAAGGCGGCGCGAATACTATCTTTACTTATCCCCAGTCGAGGATGCCTCGTGCGGCTGACGACGATAAGCCCCCAGTAATACACAAGGACAAGATTAACCCTTCATCTTCTTCAGGAGTACCACTCCAATAGCTACGACTAATATCCAAATGTTATTCCCCACAAACTTTAACAGTTCTCCGCCGGCCCTAAGCGCCAAGGAAACAACCGAACCCAGCAGCCCAGGAAGACCGGCTGCCATCTTTTTTCCCAAGTCCGTCAGCCCATTGCCTAATTTCTTTACGCCCGCGCCCGTAGCCTTAAGTGTGCTAAGGATAACTCCTACTACGCTCGAAATAGCAACCGCAAACGCCAGCGGAATACCATACTTCAAAAGGGCTCTTTTTATCTTTTCCTTGGTGGTAAGCCCCAGCTCCTTTTCCTTACCTTCTATTTGCGTTTGTAATTCCGCCAGTCTTTCCTGAAGGGTTTCTACTTCCTTTTGGGCTGCCTCCCTTTCTTCTTCAGGGCGAGTTTGATCTTCGATTATTACTCGCTGTCGATCTATTTCGTACTCCAAGTCTTCGACGGCCTGTCGAAGTTGCCGTATTTGTTCCTCCGCCACTGCCTTGTCCACCATCAATTGCCTTTCTCTGTCAACAGACTCCATTAATTCTTGTCCTAAGCGCTGTAGTTCCGTGTCTTTTCCCGCCGCTTCATTCAAAGCAGCCCTTAGCTGATTCCTTGCGTCGCTTTTTTCGTCCAACGCCTTAGAAAGTCTATTCCTAAAGTCTACGATTTCGTCGGCATGGCTCTTAGTAGTTAGTTTATTTTGTTTAATGAATTCGTCTTCCAATTCTCTTATACGTTCCTGCAATGCTTGGTTTTCCTCTTGGACGGCTTCGAAGCGACTAGTAAGACCGCCTTCTTCCTTGGTTACGTCATCAAGTTGTCGCGTAAGGTCATCGATGGTTATGTTATTTTCCTGTATTTCATTCTTAAGTGCTTCCCTTTCAGCCCTTATTTTCTCTAAGTATCTCATTAAGCCTCCAGTCGCGTCGCTATCTTTTGGAAGTTCTTCAAGTTGTTTGCTTTTTTCCTCTTTGACGGTCTCTAATTGGTTGAGTTTTTCCTGGCGCTCCTCTTGCAGTCTGATTGCGGATCTGAGGGCATCTTTGTAGCCAGGGTTCGAAATACCTCTAATAAAGGCCCTTTGAGCAACTTTTGTTTCCTCTTGAGTCAAAGTGCTTAGCATCGTCAAGTTGGGCGTTCCCAGCGCATTTGTGACTCCTTTTGGAAGCTGGTTGTTAAGCAGGTGGGAATTCTTCCTTTGATACAGGTTATACCATTTTTCCCTACCCGATTCTCTAGCTTGAACCTGCCCTTTGTCTCCTATTTGGAAGTCCAAAAGAGCCAGGTTTAGGCTTGGGTATCGCTCCCTTAGGTCCTTGATGAGGTCCGCTATTAAGTCCGACCGCACGCCAAGGGATTCCATTTGTAAGTATTCTGGAATGGGCGTGTGGGGGTTCTTAGACTTGAATTTATCTCTTAAGGAACGCATAGCATCGCGGGCCCTGCTGCCATACTTGCTCAGCAATTTATCAAAAAGGCCTCGGGGGTCTACATTGTCATCAGGAAGCAGGGTTTCATATTCTTCGTCATTAATATCAACTTGACCTTCTTCGGTAAGGGGATCAAAATCCGTTCCTTCTACTTCCATTATATATGATAAGCTCAAAGTTAAATCCCAACGTATTACCTAAGCAGGTTGGCGGACTGAAAGCAGAACGCACCTTTCATCGGGTCACATTCACGCCATCCAGCGCAAAGCCTGGAGAAACGCTGTATGTGGGCGTTCCCCGCCTAACGGATAACCTAGTATTGGTTCCTGGCACCCTGGCGTTAAGGTTTGACCTAGCAATACAACCAAGCACCAAGGACAAGCGCTATACCGTCAATAATGTGGGTAGGAACCTCGTCTCTAAGATGAGAATCAAGTTTGCCGGGGAATCCCTCTTAGACTTAAATAGGTACGATCTGTACACCACGTACAAAGATTTATGGTTGACGGCCTTTGACCGTGCACAAAAGATAGAGCAGGGAATCGGAAGCGTTATCCTTCGTAAGCTTCGCAGCGACACCAACCCGGCGCCTACTGACTCCAGCGGAGCAACCGCAGTAGCAGACGCAACAAGGGTAGTAACTGCGTACGGTACCAAATACGTTATCCCTTTGGACTTTGAAGTAATTACGAACCATGGCGTGTATTACCCCAGACAGTTATCCGAGTTACAGTTTGAAGTAACCTTGGCGGACACTACGAACGTCATTGGAGGCATGGACAGCGCAATTAGCGGGACTGTTGATCCTTATTCTATCACTAATCTAGAATTACAGTACGAAACCGTGTACAGCGAAGAGCTGGCCCGTAGCGCCGGCATGGAATACAGCTCCGGAAAGGCATTCCTTTACGACCACGTAGTGATGTATAAGACGTTCAGTTTCTTGGATAAGACGGATGAGGTTATCAACCAAAGCATTAACCTCCCCCGAAGAAGTCTCACGGGGTTAATGCTGGTGTTTGCCAAACCCTACGAAGCCGGTAAGCGCGACTCTGAAGCCTTTCATAACCCCAACATTACCAACGTCAACGTGAACATCAACGGCGTTCCAAACAAGGTCTACTCCCAGGGAATAAAGCCCGCAGACGTGTACAGGGAGGCAATGCGTAAGTTTGGCGACCAAATTAGTCCTGAGGAATTCTTTAAGGATAAGTACGCGCTGTGGATTGATATGCGCACCATTAACGACGAAGACCTACATGGCCAGGGTTTACGTCTAGTAAACACCCAGGATGGCATAACATTGGAGATCAAGCGCACCAAGAACACCAGTGCCGGCGACGGCGATAAGATAAACTGCTACGTCTTCGTCGTGTCTGACGCGCAACTGAGCGTGGAAATGAACCAACTTAAAAGTGTTGCATATTAGGGTTAAAATATTTCTTAGATATACAATGCTGCAAATATTTGAAAACAACGGTACGAAACTGCAATGCATAGTGCAAGGCGACAAACTGTACTTTAAAGCGAAGTCCGTGGCTGATGCCTTGGGTTACGTAAATTCCAGAAAAGCGGCGTCTGATCACGTCTCAGAGGAAAACAAGGTAACTTTGAGGTCTATAAAGGGTGTCAATCTGACTGACACCCTTAATGCGCAACCACATTCCGTTTACATCACTGAAATGGGTCTTTATGAGTTAATATTCGGATCTGAAAAGTCCGTAGCTAAGGAGTTCAGGAAATGGGTGTTAGGTGACGTTCTTCCTACGCTAAGAAAAACGGGTAAATATGCAATAGACAAGCGCTTCGACGGTCCAAACAAGTTAGTATTCAAAATAGAAGATGAGTTTGACCTGCATAAAAAGGTGGTGGACTACATCCGCAAGTTTTACCCCCAAATGCTCATAGCCCCTGGTCTAGGCGAACTGCAGGATTCGGACGGCAAACGTATAAAGTGCTGGCAGAAAGGATATCAACGCGGTCAACCCGACTTAATGATCTTGAACGCGCACACACATTACTGTGGATTCTGCATAGAGCTAAAGACCCCGAAAGGCAATGGCAGGTTATCTGAGGATCAGCAACTACTCTTACAGAGGTATGAAGAAAACGGCTATAAGGTGCTCGTAAGCAGCGACTACGATGTCATTTGCAGGGAGATCACTGCGTATGCTGAACACCTACGAATTCCCTGCAGGTGGTGTTGTAAGGGCTTTAAAACCTCGGAGACTTTGGCAACACACTTAAAGATATTTCATAGAATATATGGACAAGGATAAATTTAACGAGTTAAAGTTCATACAAACGCACTGGAGGGATTTGGTGGTGGGGGAGATTTACGAGATAAAGAATTATGTGGTCTTTGAAGACTTGGACCGCCTGCGTTTGGTCTTAAAGAATAAAAAAAGAACATACACCCTTTGGGCGCCCGATAGGATAAGGTACGCCATCGAAGGGCAGGACGTTACCCATGTTATGAGCCATGGTAAAAAGGATGGCAGGTGGGTATTTGACGTAGTCAAGTATGAGCCCGAGAGTCCTCTGCATTCGTAATGTCTGCTAAAGTCCGCTGCTCCGCGGAGCACCAATGCCCCACAAAGGATCCTTCAAGAAATACCTTGCCGCAATGAAGGCAGGTGTATTTTTTACGCGGTTTTGGGGGCGTAATGCAATCGGCTGGTAGTTCGCACGTAATACAGTCCATATATTGAAAGGGCCCAGAAATGCCACAAAGTAGGCTAGCATATACCTTTAAAGGGGTTCTTATTTTTATTTATTATTATTCATTATCCTTAATAATAATAAATGAGAATAAGAATGGGGTTTGAGACTCTTTGCGCAAACCCCATTCTAAAAGGGTCTCAGAATGTTGAGTATAAGGTTGTTATATTGTTAAGGACGTTTATTTGTCGAGGCAGTTGAAGATATGTTCCTCTTCTCTGATGCAACCACAACGATCGCACTCCTGCCTCCAATACTCCCTTTTAGTCCACGGAACGCCTTCGGCGCGTTCAAAAGAGGGGTAAGTACGGACTATCTTCTTATGGTAATCTATGCGATTCCTTAAGTAATCCTCTTTATGCGGGCAGCGGCTCATCATATCCGCACATTGGTAGCAATCCACGCCTTCCAAGTCGTAGCTCCCAAAGAGAAATCGATAGTTGACTTCGTGTGTTTTCCGATGCGTCTGTAAACGTTGACGACTGCTTAGTATCTTATTACAGAAACTACACTGTCTGCTTTGTTCACAGACGCCCCTTTTCAGGTGCTCGGAGGTGTTAGGGAATTCCTTATTACAGCCCTTACAAAGCCCACAAATGCGTTTGTCTTGATGTTGTCGCATCTTTTGAACGGTGCTGAATTCTTTACCACAATCCTTACAAACTTTACTAATTGGTTTCTTTGTGCAAACGCCACGACGAACGTGGTATTGTAGTCTTTGCTTGGTGCTGAACACCTTTTTACACATTGAACAGTTCATTTATACTTAAGTGTATCTTAACCACAATATAACGTATTTTTAACTTTATTGTTAACATTCTGCAGTGTCTTTTAAAACAGGTCTGCAGGAGCATACAGCTGCGTTTAAAAGACACCTAAGAATGTTGAGTATAAGGTTGTTAAATTGTTAAAGATATATGCATGCTGCTTTAAAAGACACTTCAGAATGTTAAAGATAAGGTTGTTAAATTGTTAAGGATGTGTGCATGAGTCGTTTGAAAGACACCTCAATGTTAAGCGTATGGTTATCATATTGTTAAGTATGTCTGCACGTGCTGCTTAAAAGACACCTAAGAATGTTAAGCGTATGGTTATCATATTGTTAAAGACTATTATCTTTTTTTTTTTTAAGAAAAGAAATATCCTTATTCTTAGGTATCTTCTTAAAAAAAGAAATAATAGTCTTTAACAATTTAACAACCTTATCTTTAACATTCTGAAGTGTCTTTTAAATGACTCATGTGTATATCTTTAACAATTTAACAACCTTATCTTTAACATTCTGAAGTGTCTTTTAAAGCAGCATGCATATATCTTTAACAATTTAACAACCTTATACTCAACATTCTTAGGTGTCTTTTAAATGACTCATGTGTATATCTTTAACAATTTGACAACCTTATACTCAACATTCTTAGGTGTCTTTTAAATGACTCATGTGTATATCTTTAACAACCTTATCTTTAACGTTCTGAAGTGTCTTTTAAATGACTCATGTGTATATCTTTAACAATTTAACAACCTTATCTTTAACATTCTGAAGTGTCTTTTTAAACAGCACATGCAGACATCCTTAACAACCTTATCTTTAACATTCTGAAGTGTCTTTTTAAACAGCACATGCAGACATCCTTAACAACCTTATCTTTAACATTCTGAAGTGTCTTTTAAATGACTCATGTGTATATCTTTAACAACCTTATCTTTAACATTCTGAAGTGTCTTTTAAATGACTCATGTGTATATCTTTAACAACCTTATCTTTAACATTCTAAGGCATCTTTTAAATGACTCATGTGTATATCTTTAACATTCTGAAGTGTCTTTTTAAACAGCACATGCAGACATCCTTAACAACCTTATACTCAACATTATGAAGTGTCTTTTAAACAGCTCTACAGGGGATATCGCATGAAGTCCTGCACGCTTTCTTTAGCCCACGTTGCCATCGTCAAAAGCGCGCCAAACCTTTCCGCGCGCTTCAGGCTGCACATTTCATCATACAATTCCTGCACGCGCTCCCGCAGCCGATCGATCTCCTCCCTTTGCATTTCTATGGTGTCTCTTTTATCTTTTGCGTCGGCGGCAATCCTTCTTACTGCTTCCACTGGGTCCATCGTATATATAATGGATCCGAACCATATTCCTTGTAACGCTCTGATAGTAGGACCCACCGGCTGCGGAAAGACCCAGTTCGTGGTAGAGCAGCTATTAGGACCCTTTAGATACCGTTTCGACTATATTGTGCTATTATGCCCCACCTACGTGAATAACCGCACCTGGGAAGGCATAGGAGTGAAAGATGACGACTTCTTTGTGGATATCTTAGACCCTAACGAGTTATCCAGCCATCTTAAGTTCTGGCACAAACAATTCCCTAAAGATACGCAGACACTCCTCATACTGGATGACATTGCCTGCGGGGACGACGTAAAAAGACGCACTTCCGAGCTCGTTAAACTCGCCTTCAGCGGTAGGCATGACAATATCAGCGTTTGGTTGCTCTCGCAGCAGCTTACCAGCGTCTCTAAGCCCTTCAGGGAAAACATAGGTTCACTTGTCGTATTTTATACTCCGAGCCGGAGTGACCTGGAAACCATCTTAAGCGACTACGGCGGTGAGATATCCAAGGAACAGTTACACGAATACATGCGGCATTTAAAGACGCACCAACATTCCAAAATGATCTTCTCTTTGAGGTTTCCGTATTCCATTAACATATATGGACATTGAGCAGCTCTTAGATGAAGTCCCCACACAGCTAGATGAAAGTAACCTTAAGGAACAACTCAACATCCTGGTGTCTTCGGGGAAGTGCAAAGAAATGATAGGCAAGGAACTTACCCATGAGCAGGTTAATAAGTTGTCAGAAGAGGAAGTCAAAAAGTTCCATAAGAGGTATGAGGCTGCCCTTGCAAGTAAGACCACGGACGCCGTAGCAGACTCCGCTATCCGACTTGCGACTAAATTGCTTGGACTTGCACTGCCCATAGACGACGTGGAGCAACTACGGAAGGACATTAGCGAGGACTATGTCATATCCCAAGAACTTAAGATAACCTGTGGGTGGTTGTCTTTGAAGTGCGGTAAGTTAATGGCAGTCGCCTCTGTGGCTTTGCACGTAGCTCAGCATGTCGACTTGGAGGAGGTACTAGGTTCCTTCGGAACATCTTGGAAGGACTTCAAGAAGGACAGAGAAGTCGAAAAGGTCTTCCAGGCAGCACTTACTGAGGTACCTGATCAAGTCGCCTCAAGTACTTAGTCAAGTTATCCTTAAGTACTTAGTCAAGTCGCCTCAAGTACTTACTTAAGTCGTTGTCAAGTACTTAGTCAAGTCGTCCTTAAGTCGTTGTCAAGTACTTAGTCAAGTCGTCATCAAGTCATTGTCAAGTCCTTCAAGTCCTTAGATATAAGATGAGTGGCACCGAAGAACGACCACCCGTAGAAGATACCAAGATTACCAAGGCTAAATCTCCAGGCAGAGTCGCTGCCGGAAAGAAGCTCGCAGAGATGAACAGGAAGAACAAAGCAAAGAAAGAGGAAAAGGTAGGAGAAGAGGAATCCTTTTGGAATCCCGGCTACGTCATTGGCGCGATAGGAATTGCTATAGCAGCAGGCAGCCTCTACTTACAATGGCGGGCTACGAAGCCAAAAGTAAAGTGGGAGGCCGCAACATATCACGCGCCCGTGCAGGAACAGGCTGTTAGAAAAAGTAAGATCCCTGAAATGGAATAACCTTCTCGCTTTGTAATATAATGTCGACCGCGTTGTTGAAAACTGTTGAAGAAGCAGCTATTATTACTTCCATCGTTGCGGGTATTGGTTGGGTGGGTAAGAAAGTGCTCAAAGAAGACTTTACTGAAGACCCAAGCAAGAGCTTCGCTAATTTTGCTAAAATGACCGCTGCCGTAGGCGGGGCTATCATGCTAAAGGATTACCTACGGAAGGAAAAGTACCTGCCTAACATATAATGGTTAGCTTAGTCGCAGGTGGAGTTATTGCAGCTTTAGCATTTACAGGGGCTAATTATGGTGGTAGATATCTGGATAAATTAGTTAGCGGTGATAGAAACGCAGAATCTAACGCTGAGAGGAAGAGGCACGACTTAGCGCTGGAGAAATATCAGCGAGACGTGGCAGCTTGGAATGAAAAAAGACAAGCTTACAGGGATTGGTTGGATAAGAACTACCAAGACAAAATGCAGGCGGATAAGAACTTCGAAAACACAGACTACGCCTTTAAGCTCTATGCGCAGGCGCACCCCGACTTTAGAATGAGAAAGCCTCAGTTCAAGAATTACTACCAGCCTTCTAAGAAACAAAAAGACAATGAATTGGTCTTTGTAGGAGTCGCAGGGCTGGCGGGAGGCGTGGCTTTGGCGTATCTAATATAATGATCGTCTTTTTGGAAAGCGACAAGAATGACTTTACCACTTACTTGAATCCCCCCATTAAAGCCCATAAGGTTCGGCTCATAAGTTGCTCTTTGTACAATTCTTGGTATAACCTGATTAGGGGCATAGTCACTGAGCATACAGGAGGATCTAACTATCAAGCCGTATTGCTGCCCGATGGACATTATACACCAATCACACTGGCCAAGGAATTAGCAAAACACGGTTATACTCTCACCACAGGATTGCCGCACGAAATGACCCTCAAACATAATATGTCAAATTATTCAATGACTTTTGGAAAGTCTGACCCATTGGGATCTTTATTATGTGCCTCAGGCAAGACGATTACCAACACAGCCATACCTGTGAAATGGAAAGTCGCATCCTCTTACGAAGTCTATTGCGATTTAGTCCATAGTTACAACAATGGAGAAAAGTCTTCTCTTATGTCCAAATTCCTACCTAAGGGTAATCCATTTGACCTGGTAGAATACACTCCCATTTCTTTAAGCTATGATTTGTCTAATTTGGTAGAAAGCATAAACATCACCATTAAGGTGGACGGAAAGACGGTGGATTTTAACGGACGTAAGATCAATCTTGTCCTGGAATTCATATAATGGGCCGCGTAGAGGACAAACTCAAAAGGATTTACTATGGGCCCGAAGGCTATTGGAGAGGAGCGTCGGCTATCAAGAAACTCGCGACCGCGGCCAGGGTATCAGAAGAAACGGCTAAGAACTGGCTAAGAAAACAAACCCTCTGGCAGGTTTATCTTCCCGTGCCCAAGTACATTCCCAGGCCCAGCTTTACCGTAAATGCCCCCAATGAAGTTCATCAGGCGGATTTGCTTTTCTTACCGCACGATAAGGTGAGAAAAAAGACCTATAGGTACGCTTTGACCGTAGTTGATATCGCAAGCAGATACAAGGACGCCGAACCCATAACCAGCAAGGATTCTGGGGAAGTCGCAGAAGCCCTAGGTAGGATTTATAAGCGCGTTTTGAAATGGCCTAAGCTGCTGCAAGTGGATGCGGGGACAGAGTTCATGGGCGCGGTTACTAAGACCCTGAAAGACCACAGCACTAAGATTAGGAGAGCCGAGGCAGAGTACCACAGGGGTCAGAGCATCGTCGAAAGATTCAATAAGACTCTGGCCGAGCGTCTCTTTGGGTACCAGTATTGGAAAGAGCTGGAAGATCCCTCCAAACGCAACAGGGAATGGACTCAGAGGCTCCCCCAGGTCGTCGCGGCTTTGAACAACGAGGCGGCCAGGGCTACGGGAATGAAACCCAAGGATGCCATAAAAACGAAACACGTGGAGCACAAGTCCTACGTCAGAAGTTCGAGGGCGGTCGGACTGAAGGAAAAAAAGCTACCCCGCAACATAGTGGTCAGATACCTCTATCAGCCGGGGGAACTCGAAGGTGGCAGTAAGAGAGCCACGGATCCTAACTGGTCTCTGGAAACGTATGAGATTTCGAAGTCCGTCACCAAGGAAGGGCAACCCGTGTTGTATTACTTAAATGGCCCAGGTCGCGGATTTGTCAAGGAAGAGCTGCTCATAGTCCCCAAAGACTCAGAGTAGCGCAGCTCCACGCGCCCGATTGCACTCTAGGCATGTCAGTCTTACGTTGCCTCTGCAATGCCCGCGTTTATTATTTATGCGATCCACGGAGAACTGCTGATCGTCATTTGGGTCAAACCTCCATAGTAGAGGTATGTTGCATTTGGCACACCGTGCCCCTTTCTTATAGACGTCGTCCACGCATAGGTCGAACTTTATCCCCGCATAGCGGGGATCTTTGCTCTTTTCTTCGTCGTGCCGCTTGTAGCGAAGGAGTTTCTTAGCAATGTTCTCTTTGGCTACGTCCTCTGGGGTGCGGTCGTAACGCAATTGCGGACCCCAGGCTCTTTTCAGCTGTTTTGCGTACTCCACACGGCTTACAGCGGTGTAAATAAGGTTGCTCCAACACAGCCGCTGGTCTATGATCCATAAGGTTTCTCTTATGGTAAGCCCTTGCGCGCTGTGGACTGTCATGCAATAGCCCAAGCGCCAGTCTGGATGGGAGGTTATTTTTTCCACCTTTTCTATGGGTACCCAGGCTTTATCATGCGTTACCGCATTTTGCAGTTGGATGTCGGTACCAGGTACCCAGACGTCTCTTTTTTGCATGCGGGTATCGTGGGGTTTATAACAAACAGGCACCAAATGACCAGGAAAGCGCTCCTGGTGTATTTCGAACAGGTCCTTCTGTATGCGGGCCTGTGCTGCGCGCTTGCTGCTTAGCACCAAATCCTTTGGATGCCATGCGTAAAGGAAGTCCTCGTATTTCTTCGCTCGTATGTGCTTACGTAGTATCTTGTTTTGTTCCGCGTCGCTAAGGCCCCTTAATTCCGCCTTTAATTTACGTACTTGGTCTTTACTGCGGTAGTCGGTGTTGATTTCTTCACAGTGGTCTACCATTCCTTTTAACCATTCGTGGGGCATTTCTCCGGCTATTGGAGGAGGTTGGCATGGATCCCCAGCAAATATCACCTGGCATTTCCCTTTTAGGAAGTCTACGAACTCCTGCAGTATTTCCAAGGGAACGGTGCAAATCTCATCCCAAAGTATCACCGGGGGTATGTCGTGGATGGCTTCCGGTACCCACTTTTGACCATTCCAGCGAAAGAAGCTGTGGTAGGTCTGCGCGTCGTAACCCATCTCCGTTAATTCTCTTTCCAGACGGTGCGTTGGCGTTAACACCTTTATCTTTGGAAAGAGTTCCAAGACCCTGGTAGTTTTACCACTGCCTCCCGTTCCGTAAAGGTAAGAGAAGCGTTGGTAGGAAATGGGGTCCGTAACTAACGGTAATGGCTCTTCTGTGGGGGTAATGGCGCCTTTTGTGTGTCCACCATGATATTCCACACGTTCTCTCCAGGCTTTTATCTCTTCGTCTTTAACGCGCCATTGACCACTTTCCGCTAACTCGTCTTCGGTGTAGAACTCCTGCATCTTTTCTAACACTTCGGGCTTTACGTACAAGGAATCCGTGGCTACACGTGGTATGTCCTCTTTGTCGAACCGTAGCAGCATCGCAAGAAGGTTAATGTGCGCATATGCTAACATACTGGCGCGTAAATGGTAATATTGCGGTCTGTGATCTTGGTAGTAACACAGTGCATTCCACTTATGTTCTTTTTGACCTTCTACGAAGTAGTTCCACTTTTCCACAGATACCATCGATCCATCATCATGTGCGCGCTTTACGAGGAAGCTTAACTCTCCTTCGTCCGTTATTAAGCGTCGCTGCATATGTTTTTCGCCTTCTTTTGCGCCCTGAGTGAACTTTCCTATGACGACCCGCGCGGTGGGGTTATGCTCAGGTAACCATTTTGTGAAGGAGGAGTGACACAATATGGCTTCGTGGGCGGTGTACGTCATAAGTTTATGCTCTTCAAAGAACTTTAACAACGGCACGGGAATCCATTCCTTCTCCTGTAAATGTTTACCATACCACGCGTAAATTATGGGGTGTAAGCCCTTTGCTAACTTCCGTGAGGTTAATCTTACAAACCCCGTAGCTGGGGCGTCATAGCTGCCGTCTAAGGACACACGAAAGAACTGTGAGTCTGGATGTCCGTAGCGGTCATAATACTCCTTACAATCCCCCAATCCTTTAAAACTTGCGGGGTAACAGTGTTTCATGTCTAAGGAGACGTATTCGTTTTCGTCATACTCCATGTTCCACAGACCTCCATGACCGTGTTCTACGCAGGCTTTAGCTATGTCGGCGAATTCCTTAGGCGTGGACTTCCATCCGTTCCTCTTCTTTGCGGCTAAGAAGTCCAAACTACGAGAGCTAAGGACCTCGTCTGAGAAGTCTTCCCCTAAGGTTTCACAGGCACTTTGAATGCGTTGGTGTTCAATTTCGGGGCGGTAAAGAGTACCATCCTGCGTCATAAACTGACTTCCTTCCGAATCCATCAACCAAACGGAGTTTTCGTGGACTAATTCTACCAACGGAGAAGCTTTATAGACCTTAGTTTCCTTCTTTTTGGGGAACCTAAGTTCTCGCCAAGCGTGTCCATTGTGTTGGTAGATGATTATGGGGGCACCTCTACCTCCGTATTTGTGCGTACCTGGGTAAATGAACCCGTCAGTGATATCTTTTACGTGTATGCGGCGTTCTAAGGCAGTCTCTAACTTCTTGATGTTGTCTATGGTGGCTCCGGCCTTATGTGTGTCTTTTTCCCATTTCCTGATGGCTTCTCTTCTCTTTAAAGTTAACTTACTACCACGGGTGGAGTCCTCAAAGAACTCTCTTACTAACTTCGCAACACAGTTACCTGGATGTCGCATTGGTTTGAGCTTCTTAACGTCGGGCTTCTTAATCTCGTACGCACCGTAAATGACCACAGTAACTGGGTAAGCGACCTCGTAAAACATCATGTCAATGCCTACTAACGCTCCCGGGCGCGTATTTTCACTTAAGACAAACAGGTTTTGCTTACCTGACGCCCGAATAGGATTACGGCCCTTTTCGATTATCCACTCGCCGTCTAAATACTTTATAAACGTCAACTCCAAACGGTAGTTACCTTCGGGCATCATGTCGATAATTCTTTCTGCTCTTTCTTCGTTCATCGTCTCATCTGTATCTCCCTCCATAAATGTTGTGAAGGCAAAGTCGGCGTCCAGGCGATCCAACACCTGAGTTCTTAGCTTACGCACAGTTTTGTTTCGTATGCTCTTGATGGCGTCCATCTATATCTAAGGAATATTTTAACCTCCGTTTGCAGTACCCAACAGAGCAGCAGTAAGGGACTTTTCGCGCTGCCACCCGATCGCGCAAGACCCCCTGTAGGGCCTCGTCACTGCTCCAAAAACCCCACCCCCCCTGGTGTTTTTCGATTTGTGATTTTTGGCAATGCCGGCGATTCGCGAGTCCCCCTTACTGCTGCTCTATTACAGCCGTTCAAATTAGACACCTGGACCTCTCCCCTTGAGAGACCCTCATGCACAACCTTTAAACAAAGAAATGATACTCTAGGGAATGACACGTGCTCTGAATGCGAAAACATTCTCGAAGTAAAGATACCTGGACCTCTCCCTTGACAGATATCTCCATGATGTAAAACTATTGGTAAATTTACTCACCTTTAAAGCTACGTAGTCAAAGAACCCACTTCTTGCAAATACTGCAACCAGAATCATCTAAAAAGGATTTAAAATTGTTTCACAATGGTTTTCTCACCCAATATACAACTATTATTTACCTTGTTTTTTTAACAGCACACACATTAAACATGTAATCAGTCAATTAGTGAGTCAGGTTGTGTGGCTTATGAAGCAAAAAAAGTCAGAATCGCCGTCTACTTACCATGCCAAACAGCAAGCTTAGTGTCTCCCACTGAATCCACATCAAGACAGTTTCTAACTTCGGTCTCTATCATGAAAAAAAACCAAGGTTTTTCAGGGTACCAGGACGTCTAGCTGCTACAGTATCTTAATTGGTTCTTAAAGACATAGCACAGTAAAAGTAGAGGAAGGGGAGACGGTTCTTTTCTTCCTTCTCCTTCAATTTGATTGCCTTGCCATTGAAAACAATCTCGGAAGCCTATCACATCCAGCTGGTTTTTGTAAAAGCTACTTCAGGTATCTT
This sequence comes from Actinia tenebrosa, assembly GCF_029948245.1. Taxonomy (NCBI): domain Eukaryota; kingdom Metazoa; phylum Cnidaria; class Anthozoa; order Actiniaria; family Actiniidae; genus Actinia; species Actinia tenebrosa. The sequence goes on from NW_028292583.1 coordinate 11,004,688, forward strand.
AACACCAACTCTTTGTAATCTTTATGTGTCTCAATATAATTAATCCTTTAAACTTTTGATTGATCCAGGGAAAGGGATGGGAAGGAAGGAATGATGTCCTCTATCTTTGGTTTCTACTTCTCCCTCTTCATCTTCCCCTATTTACTATTATATTGATTGGTAAAATTCTCAGACACACATTCAGTGAAAGGGAAGGGGTCAAAGTAGCCTTTTTTCCCCACACTCCTTATTCTTCTACTATTGCCTATGATGATGCAACAGTTATGCAATGTCATTTACTTGCAACCTATGATCATGCCGTGTACATGATGTGGTCAAAGAGTTAGAAAATTTTCTGTGGATATCATGCAATAATATAATTAAATTGAATGTGTTTTGCACTCAATTACTTCATATCCAGTTGGTCTCAAGACTGCTCAGAATGGCTGTTGCTAGGAAACATGTAAACAAACTGACATGCAATACCTTATTGAGATAGGTCAAAACAGCTAGTGTAGAAAGTGCTCCAAGCATGGCTGCTGTAGTTCTGTGAACAAGCTAATAAAAACAAAGTTGAGGGAAAAGTGTCATTTAGTCTAACCTTTCCTATTTAAATGAGATGTCCTCTTAACAAAGTAAAAGTAATGCAATAAAATCTCAAAATTTTTTGTGTTGAATTTGAAGTTGAATTGACCTTTTTAGCTTGGACATAATGTTTTCCCATCTCAAACCATGTGTCATTCCCTTGAGTATCATTTCTTTATTTAATGGTTGTGCATGAGAAGAACATAAATACAGATAAATCTCAAACATAGAATGTTATTTCCAAGAGAATGACACATGGTTTGAAAGGGGAAAACATTTTGTCTAAGGTAAAAAGGTCTACTAGTCTTGTTTGCTATGTTAACTCCCTTGATTGCTACTAATGATTTCCTCCAAGGACTCATTTTTATTCCCCATGTAAAAAATCATTACTTGAGTTGATTTTTACAAGGGGGGGGGGGGGTCGTGCTATACATACCTCAAATATGATCAAGATGTACACTCCAATTAAGATCGTGAAGCCTATGGCAACCTGGTTAAAAACATATCAGGAAATAAACATTGAAAAAACGTTTTCTCCCCATCAGCAGTAATATTAATGCATGTCCCCATTGAATCAAGTGTATGCACCTGTAAATACTCATATTAGGGCTCTCAGCCCCTCAGATTCTCAGCGGATCCAGGATTTTTTCTAGGGGGGGGGGGGGGGCAAAATCCAGAATTTTTGTTTTAGGAGGGTTGAACCCTTTGCTCACAAACTCAAACACCAATAATGCAGTAGATATCAGCTCATCTAGGGAGGGTGGGCTTCCCCTGCACTGCTCCCCTAGATCTGTCCCTGGATTGGCTAGCAAAGTAATTGGCTATAATAATAATAAGCAACTTTACCTGAGTATCTTCAGTTGTCGTCTCATTGAAATAAACCACAGACATGGCTGTATAGAATTGTGAAGGGGACTCAAGCCTCAACACAAATTTGCTTTTATTTGACCTAAAAATAATATTTTATAGCAAAAAATGGAATTTATGACTGTGAAAAACTTGAAATACAAAGTGATGTGCAATCATAATCATTGTTATCCCATTGTATAAGCAATCTTATTAGTTGAATGATTGGTTTAATGCATGTGTCGTTAGTTCCATACTCTGACAGTTACTGTGTGATAAACATCTCATATGAAAATTATTCTGACTAAATGAATGCCAAATATTATGATTATTATTTAGAAAAAGATACCTAGCAATACTCGCATTTCAATGACCTTGTATAGCACTATATCAAATAGGTAAAAAATGGGGCTATGCTTTTAAAACAACTATAAGCCATGTTTTGACCATGCATCGCATGACTGATGGCCAACACTGCTGTCAATAGGCTGTCAGCCAATGTTGCCTAACATTCAGTCCACTGTTGGCCAATGTACAGCCAAAAGGCAGGTGATTTTCGACCGACATGTGTACGCTGGTAATAAAGTACTTGGTTACCAAATCAGAGCTTTTGTTTTATTTGAATTATTTTATATTGGATGTAAAAAAGGCATTAATGAAATACATTTGACTCACATGTCAGCACCTTGCATGGGAAACCTGTATTTTTTCAATACAGGAGTTTCTTCACACTCCCCTTTCGTTGAATTTGTGTCCAAAGAAAAGTTCTTGGGCTGCAAAAGGAAATGAACGATAAACATTAATGAGTTACTTAAAACCATTCTTATTAATTAAGAAAAACACTGTCATGCTCTTAAGTGATTAATTATAGTAAATAATCATCACCTTTGGCGTAGAGAGAAACCCTGATTCTGTTGATGAAGCTATGCCAATTGTTACAAAATCCAAAGAGGATGGGTCTGAGACATCATCTAATTAATTTACAAGAAAAACGTTGACAATGATCATGTATTGCTTTTCTAATGGGGGGAAACAGAATGTAGTGGTGGTAAAACACTCCCTGCTCAACTCTGAGGTCCAGGGTTCAAATCCCAGTTGCCCCATGTGAACATGAGCTGAGTTGGTTGGCTCTCTTTCTGACTTTGTTTTTCCTCCCTCCTCTCAAATCAAACCTAACTAATTCAAACTCAGGTTAGAGCTTTGCTCCGGGGTCGTACATGGACTGTATAGCAGCTGCCAGAGGCGTCTTCACATGCTTTCAGTTCGAACCCGTTGAGCTGCGCCACTGCTGTACTTGTGGTGGTGATTAGAGATAGCAAATTTTTTTGGATGATATTTGAAATATGAAAAATAATATGAGAAAAACCAAAAAAAGGAATTTAAATTAATTCATTAATCTAATTTAATTTTTCTTTAAATCAATAGTTAAGATCAGCTACATGTAGAAAGATTTGTTGCTTAATTGGTAGTTATATAAACCCACAATTAAAGTGACAACTTGTGGACAATAGTTCTTATTCATTGTGGTGGAATGTTGAGGATAAGATTCGTTGTTTGAGTCGTATCCCAATTCATGTGCCAAGTATCAAACAAATAAATAATAGCAAATGACAAGTGGTCTAGCTGGTTATGGGAAAACAAGTTTGCACCAAGATGAAATAAGGTTGATTCATTAGGATATCTCAATAGCAGCCACAATATAATATAGCCAGACAATTTAGGGTTGTACCTGTATTTTCATAAAATGGACCTTCTAATCTTACTGTTATGACCTCAGACTCTGAACTTATTGGAAAATCTGACAAAACAACAAGAGGATAAAATATATCTATAAGTATTAAGTATATTTATAATTGTATTTACATAAGTCATACCTAGTGGTATTTCATTTTCAAATGCAAAAATGTGAAAAATGAAAAGTGAAAACAAAATGTTACATCTCAGGTTATTTTATTAACTATAAATATATAATTCCTTATAATTTCAAACATAAAACTTTTGGCATATAGCATTATACGTATTTAATTTAATAACCTTGACTTGCATTCCTTGAAATGGACACTAGTTTATAGCGCTTTTCAGTCTCCTTTTTCGAAATAAAGAAACCCTGCAAGTGAAAAAAAAAATGAAAATAAAAAACCCAGCCATAATTGACAAGTACAGTATATTGTAAAAAAATCCCAAATATCAACCAACTAGCTTTATTTTACTGTTTATTTTACTGACAGCTAACTCTTGCCTTGAGGACACACTATATGCTAAATCAATTTTTGTTTAAAGAATGTTGTTATTTTAAGGATCTTACCGCACATATAATACACCACAGGAAAAGAAAAATGATTTTGAATGACTTCAGTCTTGACCTAGAAGGAATGTGCTCGATTATTTTGGATATAGTTTTAGAGGCAGAGATCGAGGGCCTGATGGGGGGGAAGGTATATATTACTATGGGAGGGTGGGTAGGGTTTGATGTGCTTTCTGATCTGCTAGCTAAAAACTGAGCTGGAAAAGGTATATCCTTGCTATACATCAAACTGCATACCAGTACTTTCTGGAGTTCTGAATTAAGCCTGGTCCATATGTTAGCAAGACGCCTGCGATTCCTCTGCAGGTGTTACCTGGAATGCCATTTTGAAGATAAAAAAGCCTTCGTTGCTGGCATGCCTTTTGAAAGTTAAGTTGTCAGAGATCAAGTCTTGCAGAATGTCGGCAGTAGTCTCCCTGACTTGCCATCAATATCCTCAACGTTAAATGAATATGGGAACATAGTCTGTGGGTCATGATTGTCCCTGACTTGCCTGTGATGTAAAATTAATATGGAAACACAATCGGAGGCCAACCTGCAATGTTTTAGGCCACTTTATTGATGCAACAACATTGTAATTTTGAGTTCTTTTTGCCGTGCTGGTATTCCATTTCTAGCCTGACCACGCAGGCTATTAAATGCATTTCCATCATTGGAATGGCATCTCAGGTAGTATCCCAGGTTGCATCGCAGGTATGTTGCCAACATATTGGAACCATGCTTAACGTGCATATATCTTAAATGATCTAATACTGCACAGAGCACGTATCAAGACCGATTTAATCAATACTAATGTTAAGATATAATAATATCCTAACCAATGGTTATAAATTATATAGACATCAACTTACTTGTACTTGTCACTGCAACAAGGTGCAAATTTAACATCTTGTCCATTCTGATCTTGTGGCCTGGACAAACCTTCTAACAATGGTGTCTTTTCATCCATATCTTTAATGTTAAAGCTAAGGGTTCTAGAATCTTGTGAATTTTTCAAAGATGGTTCCCTTGAATTCGAATTTACTCGATTTGCTATATCTGTCTCTACATCATGAAAAATATCAGTTCCGCTGTCTTCAGGAGAATGAAATCTGGGGCTTGAGGTACTAGAAGTCTCCTTTTCCGGTTGCATTTATCTATCTTTCTCTTACTGCTGAAACCCTAAAATCTAAAATCAATGTTTTCGTGAGGATGACAGTCATGTGATCAAATAAGTTGACGTGACCTAATGACCAAACGTTTACAAAGTGAAAAATTTCAATTCTAGATAACCTTTTTAAAAAAATAATTTTGTGGTTATGTTTGACTCAATCTAGGGAGAAGTAAAAACTAAAAACTAATAAAAAATCGCATCGAAAATAAGTTTCTTGTTCATCCGCAGGATTACCGATGAGACAGTAAAACAAAGGAAGCCCAACAAAAGAGAAAGTAATATCCCAACATGCGCATGACAAAAGCAGTCCCGACGCTTACCCCTCACGGGCTCGGTTGTCGAAGGGAAGTTCCATCCAACATGGCCGGTCAATCTTTGCTTAAAAAAATCTCAATATTTACTTGATTTATGGACTTCGTGGTCCACTGACTACAACCATGGACTTACGTATATCCGCTGATGCGGACATCAAGCGACTCCGGGAGATGGTTCAAAAGCTGGAAGAGAAAAATGCCGGTCTAAAAACACACGATAGTCCTCGACTGGGCCGTGAATCAGCAGCTAATACAGGAACTAGATCGTATACTAGTGAGAGAATGAATGCGAACCCTGTAACGTCCAGAGTGGCTGTCAAACTACACTTAGATGATGTACCACTGATGAATTTAAATGATGTCGACTCTGAAGAAGAAGATAGCTGGTGAGACTGATAAAACTATATTAATATTGTCATAATTTTCTCAAATGTTTGTTGATATTTCTAATAATAAAGTCGATATTCTCTATGTTTTGACATTAACTGGTTAGTTTACTTAAGAATCATTTCTTGTTCTAGGGATTTGAGCTTATGTGCATATGAATGTAAAAACATTGTTTACGAAGAACGTCCTTCGATCATAGTTAATTTATTTCGTTAAAAAATAGTTGTTTCAGCAATTTGATTGTAGTGCGAGTTTACGTTGGACTTCTTTATGCCCTCAGAAATGATTCCAAATTGGAGATTAAAAGAAACTTATGAACACATATTTGGCTTTATTAATGCCAGTTTTCATTGAAATACTCCAAAGCTAAAAACTTCTCGGGTATAACGTGTTAGTTAGAAACTTCTAGACGTATAGTAGGGCTTGTTGGGTACTATGGAAATGCAGAAATTTTTAAACAATGCTTACTTTGTTTATTCAGGCCATAACCTCTTAGGACAGTCATATTTGTGTTGCTGATTGACACTGCAAATAGCATTTAACTTTAAGGTTTATAAAAGCAGTCATGTATGTGTTGTTGGATGACTTTGTAAACTTGCATTATTCCATTTTTTTAAAAATATTGATGACCGGTGTTTTTCATTATTATTATTTTAGATGGATCAAAATCATAAAAATAAATGTTCCTTGAATTGAATTTCGAATTTTTAAGCTTAAATCATAACCCCAAAAAACTTTACTTCTCGCTTAATAACATTGCATAGAATAATTTCTTTATAGAACATACAAGGAAAAGTAACTCCATTCAAACAAAATGAACTACTGCTTAAACCAACCTCCAAATTTTTGAAATATCAAATTGATGTCTTTTTCCCCAGGCTGTATATGTCACCTGTCCACCCTCCGACTCCTGCACAGAAATCAGTCAGTCCTTATAAATACCTCAAAGGTAGCATAGATCATCAGACTGATTTAAACAGAGTAAGAGGCTCTCTTATGGCTAAACTGGAATCTATAGCAGCTCAAGAAGGTATTTATTTGCATCACTCAGCAGTACTGCATTAGAATTGTCATTTATTTTACAGCTCGACATGCAAAAGTATGACCACATTATGAGTATTAATGTATTGACATACTTTTATACATGTAAATGGGCTTTAGTATGTTAAGCTGACACATTTCAATGTAAAGCTGCCTGGTTTTACCAAATAAGATGCATAAAAGCTCGTTTGACAGCAAAAAGCCTGTGTATAGAAGTATGCGTAGCTCTGTAATTATTACTCTTTGATTTTTTTTTTTTTTGTGTGTGCTGTTACAGTACTTAGTGGAAATAATGTTAAATTAGTGTTATTGTATTTTTATTGTATTATAACAATAAAAATAAGAAAATAAAATGATTTGGTTTTTGCAGCAGGAGGTAAACCAGAGAAGCTAGAGAAAACTCTTGAAGCCAGGACAGAGCCAACATTCAACTCTACTTATGTGTACGAAATTGAGTCCAGGAATCAAACCTGGGTTACCTTGGTGAGAGGCGAGCACTCTCAATGCTTTGTACCCCTGCTTTCCTAATAATATTATAATGCTTCCATAATAACATTCTAATAAGCAACTTCGTTCTTGGAGGGTATGAAACATTGGTTGGTCATGTTATTTTGCTTCCCCACTCCCCCCTCTCCTCTTCAATATCAAAACAACTAGTTAAGATTATAATGCAATATGGCTTCAATTAATTTTGTTCATTTATGGTTTTTCTTAGAGTCCATCTCTCGACATGATCATCAAGATCATCAAACAAGAGACAGAAAATCATTAGATATGAACAGAACATATAATGTGGATGAAAGTACTATTAGTAAAGATTTCGAGGAAGAGATTGACTTACAACCTTTGAATATTAGTGGCAGTGGCACTTGTAAGTGGTTAAACTTCTGTCTCCCATATCTTTTCATATTTTATCTTTCTATTTTTTTTCCATATCATACACTGTATCTTGAAGTCAGCTTGTACTTACTTGGCAGGGAATTATTTTTCACTTCATTAATAAAAGTAATTTGAAAAACTGCCATTGAAATGGATTAAAGTTTTGAAATACATGTAGGCCATCTGCATTTTAGCATCATATGCTTCCACTACCAGAGTCCTTTGTGAAATTTCTTTTGTTCAGTTAAATAATATTGTCTTGCTATTCTCAAAAGATAATAAAAATTAAGATAAGAAACAACATTCACGAAGAATTTTCTATAGTGATGCTAAAATGTCATGCAAATAGCCAATTGGAAACAGGAAAGTTTTCAATCAAGAGTTAAAATGATATTATACGAAAGAATGATTGATACAGTATACAATAATAATTATTAAAAAAATTTTTACCAGATCCTATAAGAAGAAGAGGTGCACCAATGGGAGTGACTCCTTCTAAACCACCTCAAAGTAAGAATCTTCTGTTTATTTTTGTTTTATTTAAACTTTGCCTATGATAGGAGATCAATTTAAACCCACAACAGCATGGCCAATAATTATTGTGGACCTAATTATGATTTTCAATGTTTTATGTAATATAAGGTTAACATTCACCCTTTGTTATCACACCCAAGTGCTATTGTTTTTATTTGATATATTTAATATTTATTTAATATATTTAAACTTTTTTTGTTTCTAATGACCAACAGCAAAGTTGTATAAAGCATGGGAAAATATTTCATTAGGAGATGATGACTTGGATGATGATGAAGAAGTTGATGAAGGTATGTATTCATATTTCTTACCTGTGGTTGGTTCTTGGTTTTGTTCATTCATCCAACCATCATTCGTTCATTCCATCCAACCATTGTTCATTCATTCCATCGATCGTTCATTCCTTTCTTCATTCTTTCATTCATTTGTTCCTTTCTTTATTTGTTCGTTCATTTACTCATTTGTTTGTTCATTCATTTGTTGTTGTTTTTGTTCGTTTATTTTTTTGTTTGTTTGTTTGTTCATTTATTACATATGTAAATTTTTTCAATATCTTTTTAAATTCATTTTTTAAATTTACTTTCAGCTCCTGTAGTAAGGAGAAGGGGAGCAAAACCTACAACGCCTGGGAGACAATCAATGCGTAAGTATTGTAATATCCCCTCATTCAAGGAGTATTAACTGTTACACTCACTTTTTTTATCAGTCAACCTGGGGGTTCTGGACTTTCCATCTATATTGTTCTTATCAATAACAATGAACAATATCTGATCTGTGGTTCATAGGAGTTTTAGGAGTCACATCCTTTGTCATAATTAAATGACCCAGTCAACTGACTATAATTGAAGATGTCTAGGTTTTTGGCTCCTGTTTGTCAAATTTCCAGTGATCTGAATTAGAATTTTTGACTGATGGAAGCCAAAACCCTAGACTTCTGGGGAGGTGCTAGTTATGCAAATATGAAAATGGGTAAATAAATGATACTTATTCATTTGTCTCATGATTGAGGGTCATTTGTAGAGGACTGCAGCATTTTGACTGCAAACTGCTAGACTTCATCAGGGGATGGTGTAGACTGGATGGTGTGTCTCTTATATACCGCTCGTCGGATTATCTGCATCGTGATTGGATGGTTGGATCATGTTCTTATTAGATGTTTCGTTGACGAGTCTCCACCAAGACTGTTTCCTTTTTGTTGGCATCATCACATCCATCCAAATGAAAATGGGTGTAATAATCATTTCAACTTTTTCTTTATATATATTTTTTAGGATATCAAGATGAACAAGATGGTGTTGTAAGACCAAGAGGATCTTCAAGTACACAAAATTATGATGATGAAGAAGATGATGATATTGATATTGAAAGCGGTAATTACCATACATACATTCTTGTTTGACCACGAAATATTTTGTACATGGTTACAATAGAATTCAAGATGGCCACTTTATCATTAACCCTTTCACTACTACGCGACCAACCAGAAATGCTACATTTTTCCTACAGTGGCCAAAAGCTGCCAGCGGAAATACATTTTTGCTTTTCAATTATCTGTACCCTAGGACATATATTTTTCATTTTGATATTGAGAAATAAAAAACACCCTAATTATGTTCCAGGAAGAGCCTGTGTTGGACCCTTTTAGCCTCTTGTAGTGAAAGGGTTAAAAAGGTCTATTGATAAATGATCGATTGATAGGAATTATGTCTTAGTTTGTGTTCCCCTATTTTGTTAAATAGCTCCAGTTGTAAGAAGAAGAGGAGCAGGACCAAGACCTATTAATCCAACTGCTCAAAGCATTGCAAGTAAGTATAAGTACTTATCAAACTCATTAATAATTCATTAGGAAAATCTGATACAAAACTGTGTTCATTTGCATAAACTTTAAGTTGGATTTTCTTGGCCAAATTCACTTTAATTTTGAAAATTTTAGTGAAACACAAAGGAACTAACCTAGACGTTTGATAAGTCACATGACTGTGATAAGTTGGTGCCATAAACGTGCCATACTGTGACCCTGATGTTTTCTAGAATCTTAATTGGCTGGTTCTTTTCTTGTGAAATGTGATTGCTCTGACAGTGCCGTAACTTTGCCTCTGCTATGTTCATGCCATGTTTTGGGCATTTAATTGGATGTAGAGTAAATTCCGTGTTTGTGCCATGAGCTTTTCACACTCATATGAAAAAATGTTCTATCAGTCACTGTATAAATTGGTCCAGCACACTTACTTCATATCAAAGCCAAATTTTATTACAATTTCAACATCATGGTAGCAACGTAAAGTCCAGTTGCTGCAGAGTGTAAGGCAATATTGCTCATTTTTCTGCAACAATGCTGGTCATGTAGAGTTACAAAAACATTTTTATCATTATTGATCATTTTTATATTAAAAAGTGCTAAAGTAATAAAGTAATCAATTATTTTATTAGATTATTACGATTCTGGCAACAAAGTTTTATTTTTTTTGGACCTCAACATACAATAACATTGCATTGAAGGTGCAAGGAAAATTTTGAAAGCTTAACTTCTTATAATACAGCTTCTTTACTGTTAAAAGGAAAAACACTGAAACATTATTAATCTGTTCTTTAATAGAAATGCCTGATGATGATATTCCTATAGTTACCATGGTGAGGCCAAGAGGACAGTCACCACAGCAAAACTATGCAGCCAATCTTCCCAGTGATGATGATGAAGAAGTCAATGAAGGTAAAGAGTGCAAAAGTTGGAAAATAAAGTTTCTTAGGTCCAGTTGTTCACATCTTTATTAACATCAAGCATGATAACCATGGCAACCAATAGCTACAATATAAAATCCAGGGTTATCACTCACTCTAGCTTTATCAAGTCATGTCTGGTGGCAGTGATATCCTACAATCACTGAAAATTTACAGGGCATTTTGCTTTTCTTCAATAAACATATAGCCCCAGTTAGAAGAAGAGGAGCAGCCAGACAATCATTACCTCCCAGTAGAATAAGCACAGGTATAAATATTGTATAAATAAATATTTCCCTTTTTCAGGGCTTAAAATAGTGGCTGGACATCTTTAGCAAATTAGTTTTAGCTAGGTAATACCTCATTTCTGGCTCTCAGCATCGTTGCTGGTCATAGTGACTGGTAAGGAAATGACCGGACACGTTCCAACTCTGGCCAGACATTGTCTGATGCCCAGTTGTTATTTTAAGCTCTATATTTGAGACCACTTGTCTCTTTCTCAAAAAGTATCCCATTGTTTACTGGTATTAAATGTGAATGTGACTCAAACAAGTACGTGTATTTTAACTCCTAAGGGAGTGATAGTGCTATAAAGTGTAAAGAAATTGTACCTTCCCATATATCAGAAGACAAATGATGGTGTAAATGATGAGGATGATGATGTCTTTGAATTGAAAATGATCGATGATGATGATTATGTAGATGATGATAATGATGTATTTGTAATGAATGTTTTATGATGATGGTGCAAATAATGATAATGATGTTGCCAGTGCTGCTGCTGCTGCTGGTGGTGATGATGAGGAGGAGGAGGAGGAGGCAGATGAGGAGGAGGAGACAGATGAGGATGATGAGACAGATGAGGAGGAGGAGACAGATGAGGATGATGAGACAGATAAGGATGATGAGACAGATGAGCAGGAGGAGACATGAGCAGGAGGAGACAGATGAGCAGGAGGAGACAGATGAGCAGGAGGAGACAGATGAGCAGGAGGAGACAGATGTGCAGGAGGAGACAGATGAGGATGATGATGTATTTTACAAGGATTGCGTGAGTGATGTTGATGAAGATGGTGATGGTTTATTACTTATTCTTGTGTGGGGTTTTCTCTCTCTCTCTCTCTCTCAGGATCACCACAGATGGTATGGCAAGGAGATGATGATAGTGATAATTCTGGTCCAGTTCGTCCAAGGAGACGTGCAGCACCACAGAGTATATATCGAGATGATGCTGATGTTGAAGTTGACAATCAAGGTGTGTGGGTGTTTATTACATGTGTCCCTTCATGGCCATTGTTGCTAAAAGGATAAACGGTATCTTATATTAGATTACCGTAAATATAACATTGGCGCAGCTCAAAGGATCAAACTGAAACCATGTGAAGAAAATGCCGCTATATTCCATGTATGCCCCATCCCACACCACAGCTGTAATTAGTAGGAATTAGTTAGGAGAGGTTGAGGAAAAAAACCGAAAAACTAAGTAATAAAAAGGATCGAAAAAAACAAACTTAGTAGTTAGCGATATCAGCCCAAATGAGGATGGGGTCTATACCGGAAATGAAGTCCATATTTACAGAGATTGAGGCGAAACGAATAGTGTGGTGTTAAAATGCCATTTCAGATTGTGTATCTATCTTATACTGCTGTCATTGTTCACTTTTTCAGCTGCTGTTGTACGAAGACGTTCACCCGCCTCTCCTAAGCCATCGACAGATGACAGCCTTGTCGTAACTGCAGGTTTGAAAAAGAATCTAAATTTCTACCTAAACGTGGTTATTGTAGGCAGAAGATATTCTGCTTATTAATAATGGTGTATATTTCCGTTTTCTCGTGTAGTTCGCCGCCGAGGAGCATCGGACAATCAAGTCAGACCACGTGGAATACCCACCCTTCAACAAGGAGGAATCCCAAGTATGTGCAAAAAAAATGATTGGCTCATTTTAGTCTTCCCTCTGCATTTATATATCTATAATTGGTATATTTCATTTATGTAGAGATATGTTGCTTGCGTAACAAAACTAAAAATTCGTTATAGATATATGTACCTCAAGAATTATACTAGAAAACTTTGTTGAATTTTAAGAGATAAGTAAGAACTTAGCATAATACAAACAAAATTTTGTACACAAATATTTGGCCTTTTGTATTCAGCGATGCCGTTAGAAAGGTCACTGTGGTACGTTACGTTTTCCCTCAACCTTATGCAACGATTCTTCCTATCTATCTCTTTAGCGCCATCAAAGGGATCAAAGGCATCTCGATTACGCGTTTCCACTGATGCAGAGATCAAACGTCGCAGTTTACCACAAGTACCAACAAGCAGTCTACAGTACCCCTCATCTTATTCAGAAAATCTAATTCCGCCAGGTGCTAAAGCGAGAGTTCGTTCTTCTTCGCCTGCTGGAAGACTGCCAATGAAATCCGAGGCTCCTGTTGTACCTCGACAAAGTAAACTAGTAACCCCAAGGTATTTGTCTTCAGACTTAATATGCTTTTTTCATTATTTATCTGAACGAAAACTCTACGCGCAAAGAATTTTTTCTTTTTTTTCTTTTTTTTTTTTTTTTTAATGAATATTAAAAAGTTACAATTTTTCTTTATCTCCTACTTAACCACATAACTATAAATAACATGGTTCTATTTTTTTTTATTATTTTTTTTTTATTTTTTTACATACACCGACCTCCTCCACATAACTATAAATAACTATGGTTCTATTTTTTTTTTTTTTTTTTTTTTTTTTTTTACATACACCGACCTCCTCCACATAACTATAAATAACTATGATTCTATTTTTTTACATACACCGACCTCCACATAGCTATGGTTCTATTTTGTTTAATTTACTCTACACAATTTATTATAGATAAAATGATTTTACTTGAAACGGCCTGTGAAACCTAGTCTTACAAATGGAGACAAAGAGTCAAACTGTAAAACAAAAGAACGGAATGCTTTCTATCATTTTTACCTTTTAGCACTTTTTATAACATACGTTTTTTAATCGTAAAACTATTTTAATGCCTTATACAAAAATATTATATATACATATATGTATACATACATACATACATATACACATACACACACACACACATACACATATATACATATGTATATACATACATACAAACATATATACATACACACACATACATATATATATATACATATATACATACACACATACAAACACATATATATACATACATACACACATACATACACACATACATACACACATACATATATATATAAAACAAAAAAAAACACTATGCTGCCCCTAGCCATTCAGACGCTTCATTCTAATGCTAGAGATATTTTACTCCACTTACTATTATGCTTTACAAGAATACCTTTTGACTCGGCCATTTTATGCTCTATTTTTCTGTTGTGTTTAAGAACATTTTTGAAGTGGGATAAAGTGGGAATATTTTCTTTATCTCTAGATTTATAAAGAAATATTTTAAAACATAACAGAACATAGTTAAGTACGATATCATCAACACCTAGTAATATATTATACAAATTGGATTCTGGCAAATTTATTATCCGAACTCTTTAAAATGATCACGAATTTCAAAATATAGATTCTTAGAGCAAAGAATTGCCCTATAACACTATGACGTCACATCAAAACAGTCTATTGTTTTAACGCTAAGGATTATGGTCGCTAAATGGGTAAAGGATGACAGCGACACAACAAAACAACACGATACTGATTGAATTTACAAAGAAAACGATAAAATTGAATTTACAAAACGTAGAAGGAAGGAATAACAACAAAATACCATTTATATCGAAGGATAAACATTGACACAACATATATGGAAACTAGACAATTTTAAACCAAAGGAGAAGGAAGATTTCGTCGGAAATGT